>NW_003307550.1:82592-185039 GCF_000143455.1 Volvox carteri f. nagariensis | reverse complement strand
ACACCCACACCCACACATCTGGTCCAGTGTCCTCCTCGCAGTCCCTAGCTACGTGTATATACATGTGCATGCGGTATGTTACCAAGTTCCGCACAAGTGCAGGGGTGTCCGTAAAAGCCGGGGGTCCCGTGCACCTCCGGGCATAGATGAAGATTTACGGGAGGGCTACTATGCGCGATTAGTAAGGTTTCCCGGTTAATATATTGGTTTCTTCAGTTATATCCGACTCCGTTGCTCGCATGTTACATTCATATACATACATATGCATGTTACACTCATATACATACATATGCACGTTACACTCGTACATACATATGCACGTTACACTCGTATACATATGCATGTCACACTCGTATACATGCATGCATGTATGCGGGGATCTTACATCATGCAGGACGTGGTGACTCGGATCTACGTCTCTGCTAAGACCGTCTTTCAGGACCACGCGTCGTGGCACAATGAAGGGCTGAAGCTCTCCTCCCTTGTGCCTGTCAAGTTCATGTTGTACAGCGGCCAAGCACTCAGCAACCCAACTGGCATTCGCTTGGTGAGTAACTATTGAACCTGCAGAGCATCAACCCGTCCACACATCCACTGAATGAACAAAGGGCGCGCAACCTCTGCTCTGTGGTGGTGCCATTCCGCTGAAGTCTCATGCGTAGTAGTCAATGTCTACCTATATCGATCATCCCTGCATTGATACATAGTTAATACAAGTTACAAGTTACAAGTTCCGCACACAAGTGCGGGTGTGTCCGTAAAAGCCGGGGGGGCCATGGACGTTGTATTGGTATTGATGCGGGTACGCGGGAGGTCATCTTCATTCTCCCTCGTCCGCTTCAGGGCGAAGCGCCTCAGCGCGACGTGCCTGGCCTCCCAGATTTCCGAGAGGTACCTGGCCAATGCCAGGGGTGGCGCCTCAGTCATAGTGGTGCGCATGCTGCGCCCCGTAAGGACTAGGTCACCATCATACTTAGTCCGTATGCTCTTGTAAGCGGGACATTCTTCGAAAACATGCAACTCATCTTCAACCGCTCCACAGTCACAAAGCCTGCAGGGATATGGCTTCGCGGCTTCTTCCAGTTCTTGTGACTGGGGATGTCTCAGAGGAGTTAATTGTTGCTAACGAAGCTGGTAATCCGGGCAAAATACATCTTCCAATAGTTCTTGCCTACTGCGTGCGCGTGGTCTCTGTCGTACGGCATGTATGTTAAGATGTCGTACGTGTGTCGTACGCGCGTTTTCTGACAGTCGCCTGGTACGTCTGACACACTGAGCCCGGTCCAAAATGTTCTGTAAAGCGCGTGAACGCTGTACCTCTCTGTACATTTCCTGCTCTTCCGCAATTTCGTGGATGTTTTGCTGTATAGCCTTCGTTTATCGGCACCACCTTCCTAGCTGGCTGTTAGTCGCTAACGTGACCTCCCTTGCGCTGTCCCCGGCAGGTCGTGAATGCACTCCTTGACTCGGCCGTTACGTGGACGTACAAGGTCAATCGCCTGCAGCTCACATTCCTCGTAGTAGAGGGAGTCGTCGTGGCGGGCTGTTGTGCAGCGTAAGTTAATCCTGTTCGTGCGAAATCGTACAACGTTTGGGTACGAACTTGCCGTGGGGACAAGGTGCCCAAAGAAGACCTTATTAGGTCGTTGCGTTAGTGCTACACCACAGCATGCTTTGATGATGTTTGTCTATCCATCCTGTGAAGAGAGTCAATTGGCGTTTCTGTTCGTAATAATGGAGACGGCGACTCCTCACGGTGCGCCGACGAACCTTACAAACGGCGTGTGCGTGCCTTGATTGGTGTACCTGATTGTATCTACGCGTGCGCGAGTGCGTGTGCTGTTCAACAAGAAGAAGCAAGCAAGCGCTCGTTTCTGTGTGCCTGTGATCGTCACCTTGACATTCACGCATCAAGTAAACTATACCTGCGGCCCTGTTAATTCACGTCCGCTGCCGTAGTGGCCTGATGTATATGCTCAAGTCGGCCTTCGACCAACGATATCAACTATACGAGGCCTTCCTGTCGATACCCATAGGTAAGGAAACCTTGGAGCCAATTGGCTTTTATCTATAATTGGCATTTATCTATAGCTTGCAAGATATAGATAAATGTGAAGCGCGTACTGCCTTTCGCCTTTGCAGTCATCCGCTGGGTAACGTCCAATTAAGACTACCCTTGCAACCAAACCACTTCATTTGCTTGTCGGGTATGAGAGCCACGACGGATTATAATGCGGCGTGCAAGCTGTGTATTGGCATGTGTATTGTATGTGTATCGGCGTGCAATTTGTTGTATGCTTTATTTAACGTAACTATAGAATATTTCTATTTACATGTATAATATGATATATAATATGATGATGCGTTTTGATCGCAACAATTCTGCTGACTCTCCCGTCGTATTTTTCGTACTGTGCTGACATGGCAAATATTTGGGCTGTGCTGGCCGCTGCTGTACCTTACCGACCTACCTAACATTGCCCACGCACATTGCTCCCATGCGTCCCCTCGCTCTGCCTAGGGCTGACAAGAGCCCTGGCAGCCCAGACCACCCACCTCCTGGACGACGAGTCAGACAGCCAGAGCGAGGAAGATGACGACAAGGTAAGTCAATGCTGAGACTGCGCGACTGCCATATAGCGGGTCGGACCGCCGCTAATGTTGCGCGAATGGGAAGTGGTTCAAGGTTCACGCCGCGTGCTAGCATGCTTCCGGGAGTGATTTACTGCTCCCCCAGCAAGGCGCTGCATGGCCCCGCACACCGCCTGACATTGCTTTCCTATCCGTGGTCAAATGCTTATCCCCGCGGCCCCCGGGACCTTTGGCCACGTTGCTTAAGATGTCTCACTCCTTGTCTGTCTCCTAGTCCACTTCTGTTCCATAGCACACCAGGTATGCCCCTTATGTGTGTGTGTTATACATGGTTGGGGGTGCGTGACCCCATACCTGTAAAACTACCCATACGAGCCGAAGGCCCAAGGGCAATACTTCAACGCCTAAAAGCCACGGAGAACAGGAAACACCGCACATCAGCCCAGACTAGCGTCCGAAAGGGATAACTGAGTTTCGGTGAGCCCACATATGTTCCAACGTCCTCGCCAGACGTACTGGATCCCATTTCATGGCCTCCAACATGCTCTGATGATCGAACCCCTCTTCTGCACGAGAATATCATTACCCCTTATAAATGCCCCTTACGAATGCCCTTGACAAATGCAGCTTACAAAACGCGGCAGGAATGCCCGTTAATTCCCCCGTCGTACATGCTAGATGTCAGCCGGAGTGCACTTGCTAATCAACATTGTATTTGCTCGTTTGCTGCCTTTCCGCCTGCTGGCCACCAGGAGCATTACGATGATGGTCCTCCAAGCGCCAATGCGCAAGGCAGCAGTGCTGCCACCGTCAAGCGCAAGACGCTTTTCGATGATAATGTCCTGGACCTGGGAAGCAGGGGAGAGGATGGCTCGGGGCGTGACGGTGGTGGCGGAGGTGGAAGTGGCGGAGGTAGAGGCGGCGGCGGAGGCGACGACGGCGGCGATCCCGGCGTCCTAAATGGTGATGACGTAAACGAGCTCCTGGGCTCCAAATCTGAAGACAAGTCAGCGGACCTCGACGACGATGAGCCGTCGCCGGCGGAGCGCCGGACCCGTTACCATCGCTTAGCTGCCAAGGGCAAGTCGGCTTCCAGGCATTTCAAGGACCCGGAGGACTCATTTGGTCACCTGGGTGACCTCTCGCTGCTCACACCGACTGCCGACCCCACGAATAGAACGCTGAGGCTGATGGGCAACAATAACAAGAGCTGGTGGCGCGCCCTGATCTGCGGATGTTTGCCGTTGCGTCGACGGTGGTAAGTCGTGGTTTGTGTTAATTTCTCGTTCGCTTTCTCGCTCGGATTCACAGCATTAAGCGTTTCAAAGTGCTGGATGCTGCTGGCATAGGCCTTGCATTAAGTGGCACAAGGGGTGAAAAGCCCAGACAGGACGGTCAACAAGAAGGCCAAGGAAGTTCATGGTGTGTGTGTGTGTGTGTGTGTGTGTGTGTTAGTATGCAAACCATTAAGCCCGCGTTAAACACTACTGTTTTCCTTCCGTCCGTCCGTCTGTCTGTCCGTCGTATCAAGATTTTAATTGACATAACTTGCACATCTGCATTTGCACATCCGCGTCTTAAGGTTATGCCTTGTGACTGTTCTTGATCCTTTTAAATCGCCCTTAGGAGGGCCGGCGCTGTTTGGCCCACTACGCCATCTACGGGGTCCTTGCCCCCTGCCCCGACAACTGGCGGTCAGGAGTCGGGTTCGCAGCCACGCCGAACGCTAATTCGCAACAGCAAGGTCGCTAAGGGCATGCTTTCCATCGTATTGCTCTACTCCTTTCTGGTACGGCTGGAACGTATCCATGTACGGATTGTTATGACTGTACGGATGCTGATCACTTTCCCCGCATTCATCTCTCATGAAACGTTATGCACCTCTGTCCCACTGGCTATCGTGTCGTTCTCCCGATTACAGACTGTCCCTTTCTGTGCTCGCCCTGACCCCTCCCGCACACATACACCATGTACACACACACCATGTACACATGTACACTCACATTAACGTGTAGATAGACATTGCAGACATGGCCCAGAAGTCACCCACTCTGTACCACACACGTTGATACCTTCTAGGCGAACATTACAATGCGCCCACTGCGACGATCACGTTCGTGCATGTATCGCTGCTAACGCATCCACGCATGTGTCCCGGATTGCACGTTATCCGCGCGCAGGTAATCCTCTTTTACAGCGTCAACTACGCGATTCTGCTGGGGGTTACCGAGCAAGTAGCGCTTCACGCAGTGGCTGATCAAAACGCTGAGCGGACCTATCGCGCCATCTTCTACGCGCAGGTCTGCACGACTAGTGCTGTCTGTCGCGCCCAGTCCTAGCAACACGCGCATGGGAACGGGTCTTGATCATGGTCTGCAAACTGCCGCGTTCTTGTGTGCTCCAACTGCTTGATGTATGATGTGTGGGACAGGGGGTTCATATCTTCACCCTGCGGCCGCTACCCGGCAGACCCTGCCTTCCCCGGTATTTCAGGGCACCCTCATCCTATCATTCTAACCGACCTAACAGTGGATCGCTCAGATATAGCACTCACTACCAGCATCCACCAGAATCTGCCAGACCAGATGCTGTTTTCTGATCAATCCTGGTCAGCTCGCAGATCACCCGTTATCCAAGGTCATCAGCGTCCATTGACTCGGGCCATTATTACCTTCCACCATTGCAAGAATATTCAACCTTGACAGGTCTCGATCCCGAGATCTCCCTTGGGTATGGGTGCGTGCGTTAACGGTAGTGTCTGACCTCGTATGTAAGTATGTACGGATGGATCCTGCAGGAGCTGTTGGCGGAGGAGGATTTTGCGGCGATTCCCGCAAAAGTGGAAGCCCTGCACAACGCCACCACCGCCTTGCGGGACGCTTACTTCACGATGCGGATGGGCGCAAGAGCCTGGACTGTCGTAGGTGCGAGTGTGGTCGGTGGAGAGGCGGGGGGTTTTAGGAGGGTGGGGAGGGTGGGCATATGAAATATGAAATAGCCTCCGTGCATGTGTCGGCCGTGTTGCTACTACTACACCAAGGTTTCGCCAAGTGAAATAAGAGCCGCTTCGCGCCTTGTGTCCTTCTTCTTCATGAGCACGTTTGCTAGGAAATGAGTACTTGCAGGAGTCATTTCCTTGCCTGTCTGGCTACCTGTCTGTCCGCCTGTTTATACGCCTGTTTATATTGCTGCCTGTGTCGTACGCCCTGCTGCTCGCCCCGTGTATGTACGTGTACGTGTGTACGACACGCGTCATGCATTGCAATGCGTGCAGGGCCGGACGTGGAGCGGTTTCCGTCTGTTGTTGGTCAGGGCCTTATCAGAGGCTCCAACGATATGTTTTACTTGTTCTACGGGGACAGCTCCTGCCTCCGGCTGCCTGAGCATTTTCCCTGTCCCCTACCCGGCAACCCCTACTACGAGGTCAGTGGAGGATTATGGAGCACTGGGACCATGTTGCTAAGGAAAAGAGTGTGTACCTATATAGCTGTATCGTTAAATGGTTTTGCTTTTGTTTTGTGGGTGTATACGGCCATTATCATGCTTTGTAAGTGCGCCCCTTTCGAAAAGTCCGGGTGGCAGCCTTCCAAAATCTGTCCATGGAAGCCCAAGGAGCCAGCGGATGGGACGTCGTCCGCTCCATATTGCGAGACCTCCAAGATGCACGTGCACACACCCGCGCAGGCCCACTTCTTAACACACATATACGCGCATACACATTCACACACACACACACACACACATTCACACACACACACACACACTCTCTCTCTCTCTCTCTCTCTCTCTCTCTCACAGACACTCGTGCCGCAAGTTACCGTATATACGCATTGCTCCCGTACGTTACGGCTTTACGAGTTTTAAATGCAGGTGGTTTACTGTCATATCACCGCAGTGTTTCGTTAAAAACTCGCATGGTGCCGTACAACCGGTTAACAACTACCCTACCTTGCCAGGTGACGCGTTCCGGTGCGGATGGCATGATGAACCAGATGTTGAACGAGCTGAGCAACCTCGCGGATGAGGCCATGGCTGCGGTGATCTCCTTGACCAGCAGCACGGGCAGTGGCAACGGAGGCGGTAACGTATCCTCTCAGCCTCAAGTGTTGTTGGGGCTCAACAACTCAAGATGGGACTTTATCTACCGAGTCGGAACCGCCGTAAGTGGAGTTTCTCCATCTTCCCTTACTTTGGAAAACTTTTATATTTTTATGAACTCGACAAACTGATCTGGCTTTAAAAAATCGCGCAAGTTGTCCAGCAAGCGCGGGGCATTTGTTAGGCACTAATAATCAAAATAAAAACACTCAGCGGTGCCTGAACCCGTCCAACCGTGCACCCAACTCAACGACCAACCACTCAGGACCTGAACGACGCCAACTTGCGGATCAGCGCACAGCACCTGGTGGACATCAAGGACGTGCTCAAAGGTGAGCAAGGACGTGCGTTTCTCCTTAGAAAAAATGAAGGATTTCTAGTAGAAATGGCTATCAGTGCCACAGCAGGAGCGTACCCTCTCCTTCCTAGTAGGCACACAACGCCGTCCCCTGTGCTCTCTGTTCGCCGCTAACACCCAACTGCAAAGCCCTTAGGCTTCATGAGCTTATGATTCGCTGAATGCGGGATAAATGTAGTGGTACGTGGAAGCACAACCTCCTTGCCCGCTTGCTCAGCCAGACCTATCAAGACCCATCCAATGCTTTATTTCGCCATGTGGATTCCCGCTTGTTTGCCATACATGTATATCATATCACGGCAGGCTTATAATTACGCGGTACGCGAAATATATAGTTATAGGGGCAGCTAGGCCGGAATGTTTTCTTTATCGTTATTGTCAGTCCACTGAGGTCAGCCTGCTGTGGGTTGGCTGCAGCTGGGCACGTGCCTCCCAAAACGTTTTTCATATGCCGTACTGTCTCCAGTCACCCTCCTCTATTGCTCATGGGTTACCCTGCTGACCAATTTTCCCGCTTGAACCTCCTAATCGCTCACTTGTGCCCTGGCTGCTTCGGCCCCGTACTTATTACTGGTTGGCTGGCGCCTTGCACACTCTCCAGTCGTGATTGTGCTCCATGTCGTCCTGCTGCTGCTGCTGTTGGGCCTCTTCCTGGCATTCCTGATGCTGGGATACCTGCCACTGCTGCGTCGATTGGAAAGGGAGGTGCGCGAATGGGCGGGTGTGTGCGGCACCCTTTGGTCCTGGCAATCAAGGCGCAGCTGCGCTGCAGCGATACCTGTGTTTGTTGCCGTGCTGTGATCTTTAACATCCTTTGATGTCCTTAATGACCTTTATTATCCTATTATATTGTTTGGTCCTGCGTGCAACTTACTGGTTGGTCCTGCCAATTCCCTTAGACGGGAGTGAATGCAACAAGAAAGGACAGGGAAACGCCTTGACAATAAGCCATAATGTCCTTTAGTAACTCCCAAGGTGGCATTACTTAAATACAAGCGACGTATCTCGTCGTGCTGCTTACTTGCCTTACCCCTTCCCAAACCGCCCTATTTCTCACTCCAACTCATCAATCCGCCAACCTACACCGATATTGCTGGCCCATCATACCACCATCATCACCACCGTCATCATTATCACAATCATCATCACCATCTCATCTTCGTCATGATCATTTTCGTCTTTGTTTTCATCTTTTCCTACGTCGCAGAAACGCCGCATAGCAGAGATGATGAGTCAGCTGCCTACGGAACTCGACGTGATGCGGCTGTTCAGTGCCGTGCTGTTGGGCACCAGCAAGGGCAGTCATAATCACAGCAGGCACCCCCACGCAGACGGCAGCGTCGATGGTGGCAGTATCGACCCTCGTACGGCATCCATCAACGGTGTCAACGGCGTGGAGGGTTTGCTTGCGCGATCCCCGTCACAATCAGCCGGCGGATCGGGGAAGTCCAAGGTAGCAGCAGCAGCAGCAGCAGCAGCAGCAGCAGCAGCAGCAGCAGCAGGCCTCCCAGCGGGCGCAGAGGGCGCCACCAAGTTAGGTGAGTGGATGTGGATGATGCACGGGTGCCGCAGGGAAGCATAATGGGCTGCGTGGGGAAGTTATGCAGAATGTGGGGAAGGACGTGTTGACGTGTTGTTTTGTGGGCGTGTGTATGTGTGAGTACAGGTGGCCAGGGGTGGGCCTGCTGGGCTGGGCGAGGTTTGGCCCTTTATACAACAAAGCGCAAAATAACCCCTTTTGCACTTACGACGTCCTAATGGAGTGCATCTTGGGTGCATCACGTCCGCCGATCGGTACCTTTTTGAAGTCGTGATATAACACCGCGGTGCGTGTGTGTACACCGTGCGCCGGCAGTTCGAAAGGCGTTACTGCAGAAAGTGAAATAATACTGTCTACCCACACGCACATGTGATGCGCTTCTGTTGATAGAAAATTTTAAAGACACACACGATGGGCGTTGAACAGTGCGGATGGATGCAAAGTGCGCTCGGATTGCAGGTGGGGCGCAGCATATGGCGGCGATGCTCCATCTTTTTCAAATCTTCAATCTTGGCCTGTTGCGCTGTCTGTGCCAGAACGGACATGTATCACCGTTTCCATCTCTTGGCCTGGACGTGGACTGGGGAATCTCCTCATGCTTAGTGTGGGTGTGGGTGTGGGTGTGGGTGTGGGTGTGGGTGTCGCGCTGAGCACACGTGGTTTGTATTTGGGTGCAGGAGATGAGGGGAATGCCGGCGCGGCTGGTGATACGAGTAAGGGCTACCAGGCGTGGAAGGACATCCTTGCCAGGTGCGTCTGGGAGACCGGCAGCATGAGAACCAGTAACAGTAGTAGCAGTAGTGTTGTGGGAATCCACTTGGGCCTCATGCCGATAAACTCTCCAGTACGACTGGGCGACGCAATCTCCAGATGACCGTAATCCAAAACACAACACGCGTTACTCCCAAATCGGTTGACCGGACATTAGCAGCATTAGCAGCATTAGCAGCGTTAGCAGCATTAGCAGCATTAGCAGCATTAGCAGCATTAGCAGCATTAGCAGCATTAGCAGCATTAGAAATAATAGAAGCAGCCGGCAGGGGGGTTGTGTAGCATTAGGGACGAACAGCGACGATGCCTTGGAGTACTGCTGCGCAATCGTCGCGCGACGGTACGTTGCCTGCACAACCAATCCAACTGTTAACCATACAAGCGACATGCCTGGTGTGTTGTATGCATTGCAGGGCAAGCCTCGGCGGTAGCAACGCCCCTTCCAATGCGGCGACAGCGCCTCGAGTCCTCAAGGGAAAATTCTGATGCAGCCGCTCTGCTGAGTCGTCACTGGCACAAAGCCATCAAGTGCCACCTCTCAATGCGCGCAAAATATGTTACAGAGCAGATTTTAACATTGTCGTACATAGTTTTTATATAGTTATATTCTTAGAATATCACTGAACACCGCGGCGATCTCGTCGCCGAAAAGTAGTTTGCTTAGGCATGCCACAAACGTACGATAGTTTCAATATATATTATGCTTGCGTTTATCGCTGCTCTAAGAGGAGCACGTAAAAAGTCAACAACTAACGATGGGCTTCCATTGACATTTCAACGATGGATACGAAGGAATGCGCAGCTATAAACGTGGAGATCTCTCCCGAATCAGGGGCGCCATGCGCCCCCATGAATGCCAGGCGCCATATGCGTAAAATGCTGCTGGTAGCTGAGGGCGGAAACGGCTTCACGAGCACAAGGGAGCACGCCAGTGTGCGGGCTTGACGTTGATTATGTTCTCATCAATAAACTTACTGCAAATACGATAGGACCTCATACGGGGCTCCAAATCTCGAAGCCAGTAAATTAACAACTCACCCTGTGCGGCATTCGGCATTCTCGCCACAATTTCGTGTATATCAACAGTTGTCTTTAGGTTGTTGCTGTTACGTTGTATTGGATGGCCGGCAGCAGGCCAACCCTTCCGTCGTCTGTCTTCTTCTGGCCCTTGCCAGCCTGCGGCCTTAAGAGTGATCATGGCGGCGAGGATGTAATTTGGCATCCGCTCCAAAGAGCAAAAGCTGCCATGAACAGCCCCTTCGAGGTGCTTCTCGAGCCAGACGTTTGGAATGTGCCACACATGCCCATGTATGGCCTTGCGTTGGCCCATAGGCGCACGCCACATATGCAGGATATGGCATGTATAGCGCCAGCATACTCACAGCGGCCGTATTCTTACCATTTCTGCCGTGTGCTTGCGTGACCTGACTGAAACCCAGCTGCTTTACTAAATGGTCGGGAAATCCAGGAAGAACGTCAATAATATGAGCACCCTTTGTATAAAGGAGCGAGAGCTTGAGATCTAACTTTGCTTTCTTACGGCCCGTTACATTTTTGCGAAATAAGATTTTTGAGAAAGGACTGAACGAACGGGCTTGGCAGTGAGTTCCTCATTGCTCCAAGCGACCGGGGGCAGCTATTGCGTGTTCTTGAGGAACGTTGATCAAGGTGTTGGCAGGGTGCTGTGTGCGCTGGTATGCATCGCTGTCGACTTGTGCCGAACTCATATCCGTACAGCAACCCCGTAGTGCTCTGCTTTTTGTTGCGTCGTTTTTTAGTCGGTGAAAGGTGCTTGTGGAGGAATGCGAAGGTTACCGCAGTACGAATGTGCGCCACATACGGAAGCATCTATCTGAATGGCCTTGATGTGTCGCCTTGCTTGGCAACAGCTTTAGGGACGCAGCCATCGAAAAAGCTCCGTTCAGATCAACAGCTCGGGCTTTAGACACGTTCCGTATTTGCGGATAACCGGCATGGTTGATAATCTAGGTATCCATGATGCAATAAAAAGGCTAGGTTTATCCGGTCTACTTGTATAACCGTACCAAGGGGTCTTAGATGCGTGTTACTTCGCGGTACTCATCTTAGCGGGTTCCAGTTCGGCTGTGGTCCGTTTGGAACCCGTCCATTGGATTGTTGAATCCTGTCCGATTGGTCCATTGGAATCGAGTAGCAACGTGATGTGGCATATCGTACATACTCTGCCTCCAGTTTGGCGTGCCGTATGGGGCTCGGCGGTCTGGCTACGGCGTTGCAGCTTTTGGTGTCCATTTTGGGGGTAGCCACAGTTCCGGCTGTAGGTATTATTTTAAAGCTTTAATGTCCTGCAAACTCATGTAAGATATGTGCGTGTATGTGGCGGTATGGAGCGTGATAACCTTGACCCCATACATGATGTTGGGGGACGGTCAGGTAGGGATGCAGCAGTCTTCAAAAAAAGGTATCCCGGCCACGCGCAAGGAGTCCGTTTCTGAGCTTGAGCTCCGTCCGTCATTTGCGCTATGTATCAGATACCGCCCCCCAGGCGTATTCTAGGAGTTAATCCCACGCCTCGTCGCATACCAGCAGACCGCGGATCGTGCAACCGTGCAATTTTTTTCCCGTGGATCGTCTCAAAGGCTGGGATCGTCGCGATATAGCATCAGCAGTTTTCAAGCGTGCTTTTTTAAGGTTGGGAGCTTGGGACAAGAGAAGAGGGAACCGGCGCCCCGACGTGACCCCCCCTACCCCCATAACGGTAAGAAGTTTGCGCGACACCCTCACGGCTAGAACCGGGAAGCAGAGTATTAAAGCACCAAACACAAAATTGAGAAGAAGATTAATGGAGCTGGATAAATTTCTAACATGCGATTAGGCGCTCCTTTCCAGGTCTTAGTAATGATAGTTTCTCTATAAACGGTTGACGGGCAGCTAATAGTTATATTACTTGTTTGCAGCGATGGCATAAAGCTTCTGGCATCAAACTCCGGTCCATGTTTTGGTCTCGGAGCTAATTTGAGTCCAACAGCTGGCTTGGACCTGCCTTGGAAAGATTGTTTTGTTTTAGTGCCATACTATCAAAACGGAAAATTTAACAGGAGGGTTGAAGTTGTGTGCGATACGCGTTGCTTGCTTTATTTGTTAGGGCTAAGCAACCCATTTAATTATCTCCCGAACATTTATATCCACTAAAAATAAGATGTTAGGTAGTGCGTTGCAGCAGCGGCAGCAATGTGGGCGTGTCCCACAACACATATTGCTCCGCTCAGTCTCTTGTCTAGCCCCGTTTAGGACACGCGGTAAAAGCACCTTTCCTTGTAATGCAGCACACATGCAGCAGCTACCTGCTACAGCGACAGCGGACTTTGGTGGGCTGACGGCGTCGGCGCTCCTTGATGTAGCGGAGTCAGAGGCTTCTACGTATTGCGGCAGTGAAGGTAGGTTGAAACCGAAGAGCTTAGCGACGTCAACACGTTATTCCTCCCCGCAGTGAGAGGCTCTTTCGCGATTCGGGAAAAAGCACGGGGTTCGTAGGGCGAACTGCTGTCTGTGCAGGAGAAGTTACGCATGCGTATCACAAATTATATTGAAACTTATTAAGTATGGGGGAAAATCTTATTCCCTCGGTTCAAGCCTCGGCCAATGCCTGGCTAATGGTTAGCGCGCAGAGCATATGCCCGACCCGCTTATCAGCATCCGTCATCCAAACTCCCATCCCTGCAAACTATGTGTCAAGTTATTTACGCAATAGTGCCTA
Organism: Volvox carteri f. nagariensis; assembly: GCF_000143455.1. Lineage (NCBI taxonomy): Eukaryota > Viridiplantae > Chlorophyta > Chlorophyceae > Chlamydomonadales > Volvocaceae > Volvox > Volvox carteri. The sequence goes on along the minus strand of NW_003307550.1, from coordinate 171,944 downwards.
AGCTCCCTCAAATTCCTCGCTCCTTTGGCTGAGCTGGCTCCAAACTGCACTCCGTCCCTCCTACCCCGCATCTTTTTTTCCCCTCCCCGCTATGCCCCCACATCGCCTTCACAACCTCGCAGACACGCTACTACATGCACAGTCCACAGCCCACAAAACCTATCTTATCCCGATACCCCTGCCATTTCCTTCCGTCCATTTGCAGGTCAAGTTCTTGTGCGTAAGGCCCCTGAGGGCATTCCCAAAAACGGCAAGAAGTTCTTCATCCACACGTTCGGGTGCCAGGCAAGTCACCCAGGCTGCTAGCTGCAGATATTTCCCTGCCCTTCCTAGCGACGGTGGGATGGCCACCTAGCGACGACGTTGGGTCCCTAATCAGTGGGAGGAAGGGGGGTGGCGACGCGGGAGGACGAGAGGTTGACCGATCACCCAAGCCCCGTCTGAGACACGGAGAACATGAGCAGAGCAGGCAGCGATAGCTGCAGCAGCGGGGGCAACAGTAGCACCGCCCAGGGCGGCAGCAGTAGCACCGCCCAGGGCGGCAGCAGTAGCACCGCCCAGGGCGGCAGCAGTAGCACCGCCCAGGGCGGCAGCAGTAGCACCGCCCAGGGCGGCAGCAGTAGCACCGCCCAGGGCGGCAGCAGTAGCACCGCCCAGGGCGGCAGCAGTAGTACCGCCCAGGGCGGCATAGAGCTTCAGAGCAGGTCTTTAAGGGGTAGGAAGTGGAAGAGGAAGGCAGCCCGTCGGTTGGCGGTTGGTAGTTGACCTTTTTTGGTCTTAAAGATCTGCATGCCCGTGCTCACCAGAGGCCAGGAAAGCCTCCCGGGTTGGGGGGCTAGCGCGGAGATGAATACCCTGATGAGTGGACTGTCAGGGTATTCATCTCTGCGCTAGATGAATACCCTGAAAGTCCACTTAGAGTCGTGTCACGCTCGGCACCAAGGAACCTTCCAAATAAACCCAAGCCCAACATCGTTTCTTCTTCCCTTAACTCCAGATGAACATGGCGGACAGCGAGCGCATGGCTGGTGTGTTGGAGGCGGTGGGCTACGAGTGCAGCCAGGACGCCAGCCAGGCGGATGTGCTCATCTACAACACGTGTTCCATTCGAGAGAAGGCGGAACAGAAGGTCTACTCGGCACTTGGGAAACAGGTGAGGCGGGTGGAATTTTGATTTATGAGTGTTAAAAGAGTGTGTGTGTGTGTGTGTCGTGTTTTACCATATGTACCTAGCAGGCTTTGGGCAGGGTTCGAACTGGGGTGTCCTGGATTGCCTTACCCGGGTCAGCATGACGTGGCCATAACGCTGATGTGTGTGATATAGGATGGGAATGCGGTGCGGGGCTACGTCGGTTGCGGGTATGGGAGGCAGAGCAAACCCTAAGAAGGTGATGAAGTGGGACGGGGACCCGGGACCTGGGCTTCAAGAGGATCTTTGTGAGCCAGACATGCTGGGCTTGGGGTTGTGGGTTCCGGTTTCTAGATGGCAATGCACCCAACCCGGTACGGTGGATCATTAGGATACACACGCGCATCTATCACAAAAACGTCCTGCCCACAGCTCTCAGATCTGTTTTCGAACGCATGCGTTTGGTGTGCTACGCATGCCAGAAGTTTTGCTGGCGCCATTTGCGGTTGTGAGGTACGTGGCGGTTTAATATGTAATAGGAGAGCTGTAAGAAATAACCCTGGAACGGCTAGGTTTGCTGCTAAACCAGAAATGTTTGACGTAATAGTAACTTCTCTTCCGCAGCGCGCTGGGCTCCTCCTCACGGGGGCCACCGGGGCCTCCAGGTCACATACCCTGCCTTACACTGTCCTTCACTGCGCTGCCCTCTGCTCTCTGCGCTGTGCGGCTCTTCCCTGCGCTGTGCCGTGCACTCCTGGGCTTTTGACTCAGCAGAAGGGCTCTTGCCTGCTGTACACTGTCCCCCGCCTTTTCCTTCACCCCAGGACCCGGGGCCGTTTCACGTTCCGATGCTACTTGTAGCGCCACTTGTAGGTTGTCTTGTCCCCCACCTCGGCACCCCTTCACTTCTGCACCCGCCCCGCCCGCCAACCTGCCGTCATACTCCCCATCAGGCCAAGCGCAAACGAGACCGAGTGGGCGACCTGAAGATTGTGGTGGCGGGTTGTGTGGCCCAGCAGGAGGGCCAAACGCTGCTGAGGCGGGTTCCGGAGCTGGATATTGTGATGGGTAGGCGTGGGCTGAGGCGGGTTTCGGAGCTGGATATTGTGATGGGTAGGCGTGGGCTGAGGCGGGTTTCGGAGCTGGATGTATATGACTTTGTGATGAGTCGGTGCTAGGTTGGGAAGGAAACATACACCTCCCTACATCTCCCTATTTTGAAAGCGCCACTTCCATGTTCATTTATGCATTCAGCTGATTCGTGCGATCATTTTCCGTGTGTCGCCTCGTCACCCACGCATCCAGCAACAACCCCCTCTCACTTACTAAAATTCCCTCCGCCCTCTCCTACCACTACCACACCGCTCCAGGTCCCCAATTCGCCAACCGCATTCACGACCTTTTGGACCAAGCTAACGATGCTCAAGTATGCGCGACAGAACAGGTGCGGCGCAGGGGAGCAGTGTAGTAGCTGGCCCCGCTGGAAAGGCCTCTCGAGATGCTGGTGGACGCGCTAAGCGCGTATATGTAGACGTTATGTGTGCCGTACTGTGTATCGGCTACTACGAGCAGCGGAAGTGGGAGAAGGGGTGATTAGTGGAGTAAACATGGAAAAGGAATTTAGACGCAAATGCATTTTAGGATGACCGGGTGACTCTTAATGCCTCTAGGATGAATTCTTTACTCTTTACTGCTGGTAAACTAGTATGGGGTCACGGATTCCCACAAACACGTGGTAACTCGGGTTGGGGACAGTGATGGCACACAACGTTACATTACGGCTCCAGAAAGCGAGAGAGGCACCTGACCTTTTTCCCCGTAATACTGTGCGAGTGTTCGGAGTGAAGAAGCTTTTGTTCAGTCGTGGTTATGGTGGGGAGGCGCGTCGTCCGGGCGGTGATTGGTGATGTTCGGCTCCGTCTTGCTTCGGGTCCGTGTTTTTAGGTGGCAGTGGAGGAAGACATCACGACGCCGCGACGCGAGTCAAACATCACCGCCTGGGTCAACGTAATTTACGGCTGCAACGAGAAGTGCACGTACTGCGTGGTGCCGTACACCCGCGGCGCGGAGCAGAGCCGGCGGCCGGACGATATCCGGCGGGAGATGCTGGCACTCGGGGAGGCTGGGTACAAGGAGGTGACACTACTGGGCCAAAACATCGACGCGTACGGCAGGTACGACATGTATGGTCTCTGTATGATATAGCTTCTTGTATGATTTCTTCTGTCGAAGGCCAGGGTTAGGGGTTTGAGTGGTTTGGAGCGCGTGAACCACATACCTGACTGCCCACCTCGTACTAGGAACGGTACCATGACTGTAATCATACATCATCCCACAGCCACCACCAAACCGACTACCACTACAACCCCAATCACTACCGCCGCCGCCGCCGCCCTCTCGGCCGCCGCCGCTCCCCCCGCCAACAGGGATCTTCCCGGCCTGGCTGCCGACGCCAGCGGCCGCCGCGCCTGGACCTTTACCGACCTGCTACGCCACGTACACGACGTGCCCGGCATCGAGCGCATCCGCTTCGCCACCTCCCACCCCCGCTACTTTACGGGCAAGTAGCGTTTCTTTATCTTAAAAAAATGTATTTGTGATCTGTGGTATGAGGCCCCATGTGCGTGAGGAGGGCTAGGCGGAGAGGGAGGGTGAAGAATATCCTTGCTATGGGCTTGAGGAGCTTCCTTCGCGTCCTTCGTTTCAAAAGTACCTAATGAAGACGTTGCTGCGCTCTCGTGGCCCCATCGCGCTCCCTTCCGTTCTCCTGCTCCATCTGGGCCTATCCCCATCTTGCGCCTTGAGCGTCACCAGAGCTTCACGACCCGCTGCTTTAATAATTCCGCGTGTAACTCCCACGCCCCGCGCCGCTCGATCTGTTCTGCAACTGGACACAGACCGACTGGTTCGCGCGTGCGCGGAGTTGCCCAAGCTGTGCGAGTTCTTCCACATCCCGTTCCAGTCGGGTGACAACGACATCCTGCGCGAAATGAAGCGCGGATACACACACGAGCGCTACCGGGCAATCATTGACAACATCCGGCGGTACATGCCGGATGCCTCCATCAGCGGAGACGCCATTGTGGGGTTCCCAGGTGGGTGGCTGTCTGTCTGTCTGTCTAGGCATGTGGCTGGCTGGCTGTCTAGGCGGGTGGCTGTCTGTCTGTCTGTCTGTCTAGGCATGTGGCTGGCTGGCTGTCTAGGCGGGTGGCTGTCTGTCTGTCTGTCTAGGCATGTGGCTGGCTGGCTGTCTAGGCGGGTGGCTGTCTGTCTGTCTGTCTAGGCATGTGGCTGGCTGGCTGTCTAGGCGGGTGGCTGTCTGTCTGTCTAGGCATGTGGCTGGCTGGCTGTCTAGGCGGGTGGCTGGCTGGCTGTCTGTCTAGGCATGTGGCTGGCTGGCTGTCTAGGCGGGTGGCTGTCTGTCTGTCTGTCTAGGCATGTGGCTGGCTGGCTGTCTAGGCGGGTGGCTGTCTGTCTGTCTGTCTAGGCATGTGGCTGGCTGGCTGTCTAGGCGGGTGGCTGTCTGTCTGTCTGTCTAGGCATGTGGCTGGCTGGCTGTCTAGGCGGGTGGCTGTCTGTCTGTCTGTCTAGGCATGTGGCTGGCTGGCTGTCTAGGCGGGTGGCTGTCTGTCTGTCTGTCTAAGCATGTGGCTGGCTGGCTGTCTAGGCGGGTGGCTGTCTGTCTGTCTGTCTAGGCATGTGGCTGGCTGGCTGTCTAGGCGGGTGGCTGTCTGTCTGTCTGTCTAGGCATGTGGCTGGCTGGCTGTCTAGGCGGGTGGCTGTCTGTCTGTCTGTCTAAGCATGTGGCTGGCTGGCTGTCTAGGCGGGTGGCTGTCTGTCTGTCTGTCTAGGCATGTGGCTGGCTGGCTGTCTAGGCGGGTGGCTGTCTGTCTGTCTGTCTAGGCATGTGGCTGGCTGGCTGTCTAAGCATGTGGCTGGCTGGCTGGATAGCTTGTGGCTGGCTGAGTAGCTGTGCCGTGGAGTTTAGCTCGCGATGGAGACCACCCGTATCTGGTACTGTCAATCTGCCTGTCTGTTTGGCTGGCCTGGCTGGCTGGATGGCTGTGTTGACCTCACCTATTTGACCATCACGCCCGCCGCACCTCCCGTGCGCGACTGGGGTCAGCGGCTTTGAGCTCTTGCCTGCTACAGCGCCTTATAGTTCATCCACCGTTTTGAGGATGTGTGCTAATTTCTGGCTGTTGTCCGTTTAGGTGAGACAGAGGAGCAGTACCTGGCCACCGAGCGGCTGGTTCGTGAGGTAGGCTTTGACCGGGTCAACACCGCCGCCTACTCGCCTCGCCCCAACACGCCAGCTGCCGAATGGGATAACCAGGTGGCGGACCTCATAAAGCAAGACCGACTTAACAGGTGAAGAGGATGGGGGGGATAGTCGATGTCGAGGAAGCAGGTGCGTCTTGCGCGGAAAAAGGCCTCTGCCTAGCCTGCCTGTCGCCGCGCCTTCCTAGCGCATTACTTTTATCATCAGACTTCCTGCCAATTTCATCTCCGTCGCTTAGCGCTCTACCGTGCCGTTGCCTCTTTTGCCAGTGGGCTGATAAGGGCAGCGATGCAGGCAGGGAAATGGCAAGGAGCAGTTCTGCAGAAGAATCCGGGCGTTCTCGTCTGGGCGTTTTTTTGCCGACCCCGCCCTGTTATAAAACCCCCATGCCTGACGCCATCAGGCTCAACAAGGTGGTTATGGATGTGGCTACGGAGCGAGCGCAGCGCTTCCAGGGCCGTACATTAGAGGTGCTCGTGGAGGGGCCCAACCCCAAGAATCCCCGTCAGGCCTTTGGTCGCATCCGCCACAACAAGCTCGTCTACTTTGACGGCGATGGCAACGAGCTTCGCGGCAAATTGGTTCTGGCGCGGATCGATCAGTGCAACGCGTTCAGCCTGTTTGGGACGCTGACGGAGGTGGTGGGCAGCCGAGCGGCGGCGCCGGGGACGCTGCCGCTAGTGGCGGTGTGAGGTGGCGGCGTTGGTGGCACACATACTTGGCACGTGGGGCATGCGCCAAAGGGGCCATTGAGTCGGTGCGGCGGGCTGCTGATGCTGGTACTTTCTGTACCGTGGCACGTAGGCCCTCCTTCCGAATTGCCGCGAGGGAGTACTTGGGAAACAGGGGGGAGGACAGCGAGTTGCGAATATTGTACATTCCGGAGTGTGTTAGAAAGGCAGAGAGGGAGGGGCAGGTTTTCGACTCGGAGTGTAGAGCTAGGAGGGTGCGCATCGCATTCAACAAAAGGCATGCATGGACAGGGGGCGACATGTGCGTGGGCGTGGAGGGCTTGAAGGAAGGATACGTGCAAGGGGCTTTTCCTGGTCATATATATAATAGTGTAGAGGATACATGGCGGGATGCGTAGGGCCGGTTACGCCAGAGTTGACCACAGGAATCCCCGTGCGACCTCGCTTCCGTATGGTTTACACGGAGTAGTTAGCATCAGGATTGGGAGTCAAGTGACCTGACAGGTTAGCAGCAGGAGCTGGTCGGATCCCAGTGCGAGTATATCCCCTTGCACTACCGTTGAATTGTGTGCAAGACGTACTGCGTGTGCTTGTCTCTGGCCTGCAACCGGCTTCTTGGGCTGGTAACTGGCGTACTCGCGTTCTGTCAGGCTTCAGATTGCGGCGTGGGTGTGTCATGCAACATGAACATACTCGGCGGCACTGGATACGCATGAAACAAATTGCGTCGCCGGTTGCCTGTATAGGAGGGCCTGCCCTGGCTGTCGGTCCTCAAGGGCTTACTGCCGGTGTTTTAGCCAGCAGATGCGGCTGCGCTGTAAGCACACACCTCAAAATCTTTCCCATTTGCAGAGCGGAGTAGGTCAGCATATGTACGACAAATCCGCCGCCCTCTTAAAACGTGCAAATTAGGGCCGGTCTTCTATCAGTCTTCTATTTGTCCCAATCAAAGCGTCTTTGCGCTCGCCAACAATTCCGCCATTTCCAAAGCTGTTAGATTGGATTCCGCAAAATAGCATCAATGAAAAGTCCACACCGTCAGCCGACCGCGGGCCCCGGCATGCTCACGGCAAGGTCGCAAATCCGGGGGCAGGGCTAGGGCCCTGTGTTCAGTCCAAGCACCATCCAAACAGTCGCCCATCCATAACGCCCTCCACGCAACCTTTGTTGAGTGTGAGTGTGACGCGCTGACCTTCCATGCAGCGCAAACCTGGAACCCACCCTGCCTCCCTGCCATCGTACACGTGCGTCACTTCCTGATGTCACTGCCGGGGTCAGGTGTCTGTACGTATGTCTCTCCTCACACATGTGGGGAAATAGCATCAAAGAGTGGGATGCTGCCCAGTCGCTGTGGCAGCCAAGATACCCAAATGGTACCCCGCCAAAACGCAGTCCTGCGTCCTGGGGCCACTCCAGCAAGGAAAGCAGCACGGATCAGCTGTCAATTGTACCTTCGTACACATATATCTACTACGTGCGCCCGCAAGTTTTCCAAGGATGATCACAAATGTGGTCAATACCACCACCGTCGCGGTTGCAAACTCGGTTGGAATGTGGCCAGAGCACCGCAAGTGTCCACTCCCATGACCACATGTAAACATTCACGCATGCACACATGCAACCCGTCTGGTGAGGTTTTCTACCCGTGCCCTCTACAGGTTCCCATACTCCAGCTCTTGCATCACGGGCGCCGAGTTTGCTCGAGGCCGGACCACCTCAGACAGGTTGATAGCCGGAACCCCGCGCCCGCCGCGGGTCCTCACCCTGACGTGAGAGGCACCTGGGGGCGGAGGGAGTGGCGGGAGTTTGAGCAGCAGGTGGGGTACATACACCACACACGAGGCACAATACTGGGTCATTTCCCATTCGCGCGTTGACCTCTTATCGCCCAGCCGCGCGTGCTTGGCTGGTAAAACGCGCATGTTAGCTTTCGCATGAACATGTAGGATCCCCCTCCAATGTAGGACCCCTCCAATTTCCAATTTTGTAAACTACATCCCCCCCTACACCAGGTCCCCAGATGTGTGGTCTCCGTTAATTCGCCGATCAGATAGTTTGGAAGTTTTTCGGTGTGTCTTTTCCTGATCCTTAATCAGCTGCTCGGCATCATTGTCCCAACCGCACGCAGCGCATGATAAAACTCTACTTCGCCACACCTTCCTCATCCTGCAAATAGATGGCCATAGGCCCCTGGCGCAACAGACCAAAGGGCTACAAAAGTCCTTGTATTTCAAGTGAAAAGCTGCTGATCACACCCGTGCTGCGTGTGAGCATCCCCGCAACCCACGCACTCTATCGCCATCATCACAACAATTGTAAGCTCTTCACATGCTATGGAAAATCCTGGTCACCTTACAAAGGCCAAGCGCTGCGATTCCATTCACATAACGATCCGAATGGAAAGAAATAAAGCCACTTAGCCCTACTTTTCATGTTCCCATCCTAGCCTCGGCTCCGAAACCATTTCTCCCAAATCCGCAACACAACCTCCGAAACCGTCATAACAATAACACACGCACGTGTTTTGAAAACCCCCCTCTGCTCAGGCGCTCGCACGATTAGTTTTACGCCCGGCAAGGCCCCCACTGCCCAAGCTGCTAACGGCTGCTGCAACAGAAGACAAATCGGACGCCACAGCGTAAGCCGCTGATGAGGACGACGACCTGCGGCCATGGCCGCTGCTGCCGCCATTACCACCCATCCCCGACCCGCCGCTGCCGCTAGCGCCAAGCCCTCCTCCTCCGCCTTGACGAATGCCGTACCTGTACGCCAGCATGCCCACGACCGCTAGCCCCAGCACTGCCAGAAGGCCGCTGGACAGCTGCGCGTTCCAGTTGCTGCCCCAATCCTTAACTGACGCCACTACAGCAATGCGGGGCTGGTCATCTGTACTCCCGCCGCTGCTGCTGCTACTACTACTGCTGCTGGCCCCAGCCGTCGTGGCCGGTCCATCCTCCTGCTGCGACCCCGCTGTGGTCGTGCTGGTGGTGCTGGTGGTGGTACTGCCGGTGGTACTGGAGGTCTTGCTGGTGGTGCTGGTGGTGCTGCTGGTGGTGGCTCCGGCTCCCGTAGTGGGCGCCGTGCCACCACCCTGCACGTTTCCCTGACCCCCGTCGCTGCCGTGTTGATGTGTAAGCTCAGCCCCGCCGGCTTCTGCAGTCCAACCACTAGCGGAGCCGTCGCCGCCGCCGCCTCCACTGCTAGGTAAGGTCCAGGCCTTGGAGTCTTTCAATGCTGGGTGAGAGGGCATCAGCTCCACCAGCCGCATTATGGCCCTCAGCCAGCGCTGCAACACATCCTGAAAGTGTACGTCGGTATGTGCGTCAATAATTGTGTCAGTGTACATGTGTGTTAGTGTCGGGTGTCGCATAGTGCGTGTGTCGCTATGTGTGTCGGAAAGTGGGAACAGGGCAGGGACAGGGCGTCAGGCAAGGAGTACAGGCCGCCGCCGTTAAGGTATAGGACGGGCATCGAACGCAACGATAGGGAACACGCAGGCTGAAGTGGGCGTATGGGAATACGGGGGTTTTATGAGTGGGCGGCTGAGCATAGCAGGTAGGATTAAGTGAAATTCCTGTCCGAACAGAGGAGTTGAGTTGATCTGCATGGGCCAGGAAAATGCGCCTACCTTAACGCCTTCCTCGTCCAGGGGATTGAACATGCGGAAGCAGTCGTCGAAGTGGGCCTTGAAGTCGCCATAAATCTCCCAGGTGTACGCGATGGGCACCTTAAGTATTTTAAACATGTAGTCGGTCGCAGTCCCGTGGGCCAGGTAGCTGCGGGCAGGAAACACCAGATCCCGGCGGGGTATCCCGCCGGTTGGGAAAGAGTGGTGGAGAAACTGCTGAAGGCGCAAAGACATGTAAAAAAACGCGTCTGAACGCGTTTGCGAACGGCCTGTGCGGGTTTTTTGTAACCCAATCTGCTAAACAGTGTGTGGTGGGGTGCGGGAGGATGATTTCGTGAGGGGATATTAGGAAACATGCGCACACATCTCGACGTCTCGGACTCCAAGGAGAGACGTCGAGATGTGTGCTCTTGTTTCCTATTATTTAGGGAGAACATTTTTTGCCAGGCTTAATATGGCGTGTAACTAGGCGGCGCGTCTGGTAAGGTTTGACTGGATCACACGCAAGCACAGACGACGCTCTGGCACCCCCCAATCTACCTAACCCCCCAACCCTGCATCCATCGGCTCTTTCACAGCTCCCCTGTCCTCCCTTTCCGGGGGCTAATGCGCCTTCTTTGCTTGGTCTCCCCAAGCTGGACCAACCCTCCATCGGCCTCGGCACACGGGGCAATCTTCACCGCCAGCTGAGCCCAGCCGCACCCACACGTGCCTGTCCCACACACTCACCCAACGGTCTTTCCTCCCGACCCCACCACGCAGGTGGTGTTGGTCATTACGTCCTGAAAGATCCGCTGCAGGATGTCAACCGAAGGACGGGCTTCCAGGGCAATCTGCGCAAGTGCGCCACGGGGAAAAAGGATGTCATACTACATGATCTGTGGTGGTGGCGAGGGGAGTTCTCACATTAAAATTTAGGCACAGCCGCGAGTCCAAGACGGGGTTGGACACGGAGCAGTCGGAGCGGCCTCCCACACGCTCGCGCGTACCTCAGCCACATGGTCCCAAGGTGCCAGCATGGCCTCCATGCCGCTGTGAATATTAAGCCACACGTGCGGCTTGAACTCCTCCGCCAGCTGCCGAAGGAGCTTCGTCTCGGGCTCGCTGAGGACAGGACATGTTCCGCCAGGAGCGAAACCAGCCAGGAGAACAGCAAGAGAACAGCCAGAAGCAGCAGCAGATCAAAAGAGAAGCATAGGAACACACACAGCGTGCAGCATAGCATGAGAAAGGAATGTGGGCTCAGCGTAAGGATGCAATGGTTGCAATGTGCTGGCCCTCCGTCCCGCATTAACCCGTGGGTCAGCGCTTGCGTCCAGGTCCCGCATTTCCACTTCCAAATTCCCACCTGAAGGGCGCCGTTCCCGGGTACTCCTCGTTGGGGTCATAGTCAGGTTCCTTCGTGCCCCAGTCCACTTCCCAGTTGCGGTTGGGATCCACTCCACGGCCGTTCTTGCGCTCACACAACCGCCCAGCCTCCACCAGCCGCCGGCCGCCCTCGTTCTCCATGGGCAGGACCTGGTGACGATGGTGCAGCATGGGTGTCACGCAGCTAGCTGCGTGGGTGACGTGTATGTATGTATGTGTAGGGATATGAAGATGCGTGATGTCGACCTGACTGCCGAAGTGCGATACGCAATGGCATACTCCGCCCACCGAATATGGATCCACTCCACGCCCCCAGTGTGCGGATCCAACCCTTGCTGGCAATCGCTGGCTTGCCACCCTGCGCTCCCAACACAAGTCTCTCCGCATCTCAATTCCCGCCCAGCAGCACTCCAGGACCCCGTTCCAGGTATCATGCCCGCCGGGTTAACGGGTTAACGTGTCAGTTACCCGTTTCCTCTCATGGTAACGCCTGGGGCTCACTTGTCCCTTGTCCCTCATCTCCCCGATGCAACCTACCTTGATTATCGTCCCTCCCAGCAGCCGCCGTAGCTCCTGCGCCCGATCCAACTCCCCAGGGAACACCCCCAAGACGCCCTCACGTGAGGCCAACGTCTTCAGCAGTAGGAGACCTAGCTCACTGCTGATGAGCTCGCGGCCGTGCTCGCCGAAATCCTACCGGGCAGGGTGCAATTACGGTGACCCAGGTCGGAAACGCCTATGAGCGATACGGGTGTATGCGTAACGGGGCCCATGCCTGGGCTGGAATGTGCGTGAGAATGGATGCGGAGAGGGTGGAGGGTATGGCCTCTGGAAGGGTCACGTGATGCACCGGGTATCAGGGCGCGACGCAGCGGGTACAAGCTGGTACGTTGTGGAGAAGGGGCGGTAACCTGTGAAGGCCGGCTGGGGTGGTCAAATGGTAGCGGGAAGGACGGCATGCAGCAATCACAGGAACAAGCCATGCTCATTCTATGTTAAAAGCAGCTTTGAGGTGTTAGGGGTGGCTTCGGGACGTAACCCACGCTCAGCGACAGTTAAGGAGAAATAGCTTACCAGCAGCATACGGACTTTTTCATGGTGCCGATTTGTAAAGCCCCCTGGCTCGATCGTAACCACCTGGGGAGTTTCGGGTTGGGAGTTGGCCAGTGGGGAGGGGGAACAGGAAGTTGTGCTTTGGGGATGAATAACGATTGTTGCCGCTTGCAAAATAACGAAAGCAAGACAGGAACACAAAATGATAAAAGTTGATTGTCAAAATAGGCACCGAATTAAACCCAGGTCAGACACAGACCTTCACTTCCGCATCGTAGGCACCGTCCCTTTCCGAGAAAGCGTCCATCTACATAATTGCAAGAATGAAATGAGCAGCTCAAGAAGCTTGTAAATCGAAACAAATAACGTGGTCAAGAAACTCGCTCTGCTTGCCTTCATGAACCCGGGGTTTGCATTCACGATATCCACAACCTCACGCAGGAGTTCATCCTGACGGTGATAGACTGTAAAGTTTGGCAACGCAAACGTCGCACGGGGTTCTGTTACCGATGCCAAACGCCTCCGGACACCAACAGCTGACTGCACCAGGAGCAGCAAAGGCACGATCACCGCTGCTTGACGCAGTGGATGCATAGTTACGTTGCGCCCGCGCTCAGGCGCGAGGCATACTAATAGTTCGGGCCACTTCCTACCTAGCAGATTAATTAAAAGGTTCTGGAGGAGCCTCTATCAGCATGCCTATTGCCAGTACAACAGCCGCTCGTCGATAGCAGTAAGGCTCAGCGTACAGGTTACACTGCGTTTGTACGGGTACGTTGCAACGACCAACCGTTTTTCGTAACTAGGTGAGCGGAGGCTCGCTCTTATGAGGAGTTGCATACATCCAGCTTTCAGAAAGTGCATCAGATTATGATTCTTATGCGTTAACTATACCGGTGCCATAGTTATATTATTTTGCAAAGTGTTTTACTCAGAGAGACCCGGGCTGCGCGCTGGAATGCAGTCTCATCTTAAGAGGTTGGACCGGTCCTTTGCGCGGGCAGCATCTGCACAGTGTTGCGCTGGTTGGAGCTCCGTAACTTTTATTGCAGGTGATCAGGCCTTGTTGATCAGGACGTAAATAGCCTTTAAGTTAAAGCGACATCTTCACTGGCAAGCCTCCTGCTTTCCTGCGGCTTGTCTGTGCCAGGGCATCGCCCAAGCCCTTGGCGATCTCCTCGGTCCATGCGTAGCACGCAGCTGTACGCAAGTGGCAGCGACCCAAGCGATCCTTACAATGCCTATATTGACAAGTCCTTAACCGTGAAAGGAGCACCGGATGGGCCGCTAAAAGGGCTGGCGTTTGCAGTCAAGGACCTCTTCGACGTAAGCAAGGCCCTAGTCCCCCAGCACCCGTGTTTGCAAGCACGCTGTTCGTGTACACGTATGATTTTGTGGGGACTTATCAACGCTGCTCGGGGCTACATGTTTTAGACCTTGCACTCGGTGGCCCCATCGTCGGGTAATGGCCGGGTTTGCGTGTCTGGATTGTGTGTCTAGGCCAACACACCATACCTCCTACCGTAGCTCCTAATGATGATGCAACCATAACATAATATCCGCATCTATGAGACCGCGCTCCGACTCCTTAGCGCACTGGCATAACCCCCTCGCGCGCCATCACTCCCTCTGGACCTTTCTCCGTCTCAGGTCCGGAGTCCTCCGTAGGAATGTACCCTTTAAAGTTGGCTAAGTTCTTACCTAAGCAACTAAGCAGTTCCTACCGCGGTGGCTCGCAGGTGGCCGGCCACCTTACGGGTTTTGGGAACCCCGTCTGGCTGGAGACGCACCCCCCGGCCGAACGTACGGCGCCCGCTGTACAGGTATACAAATCGCCAACGGAGGGAGGACCGGGATCAATGGCAAAGGCTTGCATTTGAAGGACACGTATGGACACGTGGGGCTGCCACCCGAACCACCATGAATGGAGCACATTTTCTGAAATGCCCCGTACCTGGATAAGTGGTGGCGACCAATTTCCCGTATCCCTGACGGGCTGCAATCCCCACATACCGTCCATGTCCTGCCTGGCCCCTGCCCTGTGCCCCTTTCTCCCAAAGTGGGCATCGGCTTTGGAAGTGGACAGTTGACCCTTTGTTACTTACCCTGTATTTCCTCCCCGCACACACATTTGGGGTCTCACGTGCATGCCCCCCGCACACGCGCCCGTGCCCTCATAAGGCTCTTTTGGATGCTGGCGCTACACTACGCGGCAAGACGCACATGGACGAGCTGGCGTACAGCTTGAACGGCGAAAACATCCACTATGGCACGCCGATCAACCCCGCCGCGCCGGGACGCATCCCGGGAGGCTCTTCGTCGGGATCCGCGGTAGGTTATACAGGTTCACCCTGTACGACATTTCGTACATACATGCACAGACGACTTGCCATGTCTGCCTGACAAGTTTATGGCGTTTGGCGATGCGATATGGGGCAAGAGCAGCGAGCGAGGAGCCCTTCTGGCGGTGGGTCGGTTGGCTTCGTCAACCGGCAAGCATCAACCGGTATCTGTCTCTTATGGGGGTTGGATCTTTCCCGCCAGGACTGGTCCTCATCATGCTCTGATGATATGCCCGTGTCTGATGGAAAATGAAACACCGCACATTTGGAAAAGGGACGGTGTTTTAACAGGAACAGCTCAGCAGCTGCAGCTGCAGCAGCTGCTGGAGCCTTTGTTTTGTCTCAGCAGAAAGAGCTGTTGGGAGTCGCAAAGACCAAGGCCCCCCGTCCCCACTGGGCGGCGAAGGATTATAATAACGCCACATACAACGCAAGTTTTAATTCTAATATAGTTAAACTGTATTGTGGTAATGGTAAATGGTCTTTGCGCTCCATATGTTATTTTTTTATCAACATACAGAATGTAGTTCCAAGGGACATTCACGAAGGCCTTTTTGGGGGGAGGGTGGAAAGGCCAGGAGCGCCTGCACCCTTACCCCTGCCGTTACTGTTTGCGCTCAGTCCTGGTCCTGGTCCCGTGCTTGCATATGGTATGGAGTTGATAAAACAGACCTAGGTAAGGTAAGGCCGCACGACAGGTCTCTGCAGCGATGCATGTGCGT
Organism: Volvox carteri f. nagariensis; assembly: GCF_000143455.1. Lineage (NCBI taxonomy): Eukaryota > Viridiplantae > Chlorophyta > Chlorophyceae > Chlamydomonadales > Volvocaceae > Volvox > Volvox carteri. Next base: position 156,728 of record NW_003307550.1, on the reverse strand, counting down.
CCCCGTCTGGGCGGCAGGGTCCCGGCACAGGTAGGGTATTGGGCGCCGGACACAGCATGTCAAAAGCGTGTCATGTTTCAGTCAACATGGAGGCTTCCCAGCAACCAAGGCTCCTGGAACGAAAACAAATAGGATTAGGAGTTGGCACAAGTAACATGCGCTCATGCGGGCGGTGAACATTCGAAGGCAGAAATTTCTTTAGGCCGTAGTGGTATGAGACGGCCAAGGGAAGGAATAGCACCTGGTTAGGAACATGGAAAGGAAGGGACAGCCGTTAGCGGAGTTCGGGTTTGAGGCACGTGGCCCTCACAGGTCCTTTGCCAGAGCTATCGAACTTAAGGAAGGATATTTGCACGTTTCTAGTAAAGAGCAGGTGAGCAGGGAGAGCGGGTGCTCCGGCGCTGGCTCCGGCTCTGGACCCACGCGGGCTATGTCCCGAACGCCGTACAATCGTACACAGTACGTACTGCACACGAGACCTGCGTCTCTTTCTTTCTCTCTCTCTCTCTCTACTAGCTCTCGTTCATGCACGCGCGCACACACGCTGGTACGCGCTTGCGCCCCCGGGGTGGCGCAGGTGGCGGTGGCGGCGGGTGACGTGCCGGTGGCGCTGGGAAGTGACACGGGCGGCTCGGTACGAGTGCCGGCGGCGTACTGCGGGCTGTACGGTATACGGCCCACATGGGCCCGGACGAGTTTGGCGGGGGCACGCCCCCTGGCGCCGTCTTTTGATACTGCCGGATGGTAAGACTATGAGATGGAGTTTTGAGGTCCCGGGTTGAGAGTACGTTTCTTGCGAGTAGGGTAGCCCCTAGGTTTAGAAACGGAAGTCTTCTCATCTCAATCAATTGAGATCTCATTAGATCTCAATAGAATGGGTTAGATTCTCATCTCAAGTTTTGGCAGCTTTCTGGGAATGCATGACTGGCTCTTAAACTTTGTAGGATGATTCTGTATGGTATATTTATTACAATAATTAAGTTTTGGGACGTTGCGAAGCACAATTGCACGACAGAAACAAGCCATTATACTCCGCCACAGTATTGACCCATGGGTCAAAGCATGCGAGGGCACACTGGACGGTCGAGTACACGTCACAGGCGCTTATCCCTTTGATGCTTCTTTAACTCCATATCCTAAGGGTTAAGGTTTCAACGAATCAGGGCCCAGATCATCATTCCTAAGCCCTGGCAATGCACAAAAGCCGACATGGTATGCCATCAAGATCCCATGCTGGCCAAGTTCAGCAGACATAGACTGCTACCAATGCCGACCGAACAACTTGAATCCCCTGCTGCCGGAAGCGGAGGCTTGGATGCGTGATCCCTCATATGCTGAGGCGCCACGGACGACGGGTTGGTAGCGCTGAAGGTCTTGCCACAAAGCGTGCACTCGTTCCTGACCTCGTTCTCGAGCAGCAGAACGAGGAAGAACTTCCACCAGTCGGCACAATTCCTCCTCTTCACCTCTTGCAGCTTCTCATAATATGCCTGAATCGAATACTTCTTCTTGGCATACGTGTACTCTCTCGGTTTCTTATCTTCGGACTCCTGGCTCTGCCCCTGGTTTGGGGCAGTGCTAGTGTCTGCCATTTTCGGTATTCAATTTTGTTCTGAGTGTCTAGTAAGGAAATATATGGCTTCTAAAGATTTATAAAGAATTATAGTGCCGTACATTAGATAACGACCCAACCGTCTCCTCAAGTGCCAAAAAAGACCTTCTAAATTCTCATTGAGATTCTCAAGAGAAATAATTAGATTAGAAAAACGACTTTAGATGAGTGCCAACCCTACTTGCGAGTGAAAGATTTCAAGGATGGGAGTGTGCGAGAGAGAGAGAAAGGTACGGGGCCATGGCAAGTGCCGCATGGATGCCTGGTGCACGACCAGCCAGTCGCATAGCTCGTTTTCCTCCTCGTTGTGTAGCATTACATTTTGACTTCACTGTTCTTGAACTTTTCTAGCGCCCACCTGCTGCAACTCGGGCTCTTTTCGTAGCTCTTTCCCCGTGCTCCCTTTTGATATCTCCCCCTCTCGTCCTCCATCGCGCTCGCCTTGAATCCTTAGTTCCCCTCTTACCTTCTCCTCGTGTGCAGCCGGGGGAAGGCTGGGGGTAAGGGAGGGTTTAGTGCGAGTCAGCAAGAAGCCCCAAGCACTGCGCCAAGGGGCCCTAGGGAAGGTCAAGAAGTCCCAACGAAAGTGGGACAATCCGTCAGATGTAAAGTCACAGGAAAAGATCTAAGTGTCCTGTAGGGGGGGGGAGAAGGGCAAAGAGACATGAAGGTGGGCTGGCATTCGGAGCAGGGCGGCCTTTAAGACCACCGCTTCGATGCTGTTCGGCAGTCGCTTCTCAGTTCTGTGCGGAATATTGTTATGTTGCAGTGAACCTTTGGAATTCGCCGCACCGTTTCTCTCTTTTCCTACCAACTGGACAGGGCGGTCAGCGCACCGCTGCAACTGCCCCGGGCATGGTTCCATGCAACCGCGCTCTCAGCATATGTGGGGGTGGTTCTTACGGTTCTTCACCCCGATTTGGGCCCGCATAGTTTAGAGATTTCCTTGTTTTGCGCGAAGGAGATGTGGGGCTGCCCGGAAGTCCGAATCGAAGGGATTTTGAGCTGCACGAAGCACGGCTTCGGGGCCCTCCCGGAGGGGCCCGAAGGGCCGGCATTTGCAGTGTAAGCCCCGCGTGGCCGACAGTCGATCGAGGCCCAAGTTCAGCATTAATTGCTTCAGCCTGAACTGGGAATACGTAAACTTGCTTCGTGTGTCAGAACTTCGAACCTGCGCTATGTGATTGTTGTGCACCGCCGTGCTCACTGCACAGCCCTGGTGGTGGGTGATGTGAAAGATGACGTGTCACAGCATGGATGCCTGGCGAAAATCTGTGGCTGACCTGTTACAGTCATCCAACATGCAAGGGAAATGGGAGCACTCGCGGCGCTTCACACGGCTAAAACTCCCTGTCTACAATACCGCGCAATAGTTTAGCTGTACGCATGCATTGCATGGCGACCCTGGCCCTGAGCATACATGGTCTCCTTTTCCTTGACAAACAAAGAGGGAGTGGCCACAGGACAGGCGGCTTACAAGTAGCTGAGCAATGTTGTATATGTAACGTATGTATGTCTTCCGTGACTTTATAGGCCCATGTGAACCTTTAAGCAAGGACTCCTAGGCCGATGCTTATAAGACTTACTTCAGTCATGTTGGGCCGGGTATTTCGGGGTTTGGCGAGGAACTGCGCCTTCAGGAATATACCTCCGTAAACCCAAACCAAACCTTATTTCAGGATTTTCTTAAACTATTAAAGACATCTACCAAAGACAGTAAAACATAACGCTAAAGATGCCTAAGTTTCTTGCACCGTCGAGTAAAAAGCCCTCACCGATGTCACATGTCGGTCCCAGATAAGTGTCCACATCGCCGCGCGCCGCGCCGACTGGCTGCCACTAGCCTGTCCCCGCGCGCCTGCACCCTCGCACCCGCGCGCATGTGGCTGCACCTTCGCAGGTCGCGGTAGCATGTGGCGATGTGGACATTGGTCTGGGTACCGACACCGGGGGATCCATTCGGGTGCCCGCGTCCTTTTGCGGGCTGCTGGGCATAAGGCCCACCTGGGGCCGGGTAGCTCGATGTGGCACCACAGCGCTGGCTCCGTCGTTCACCACACCGGGCTGGTGCGAAGCTGGGGCTTGGGGACGTGTGGGAGGGGTGGAAGCGTGGAACGAGCCTGCCCATGGAAGCGGCGTGTTGGGAGAGGAAAAGGTTTACCTAGCACCGCCCTAGCAATAAACCTCACCTCTCGTAAGTTATACGATGTTTTAGACGTCCATAGTTCCTTTTACTTCCGCGCACTACCACCACCTATCTACGCAGTACCCCAACCCTGGCGTCACCTGGCAACCGTCCCAATCCACACGGTCTTCCTCCCCCTCCAGGTTTGCCCGTGACCCGGCCGTACTACGCGCAGTAGGTGCTGTACTGTTGGACCCCTCCAGTCGCGGCTCCAGCCGGCTGGGCAGATGGCTGGTAGCCAAGGATGCGTTTGCTTTGGCTGACCCGCCTACAGGGAAGGCTATCTACGATACCTTGTCGGCCCAGTTCCCCAAGGTCAGGTCAGATGGAGTGAGGCGTGAAGCAGTCGCGGTGCTGCATGGGTGTACTTGTGTGTGTGTCTCTCTGCATTTGGAACGAGCATTGCCGTGTATATGTTTGCATGTCCTCCGTTAAACTAAACAAGGTAATCGGCAGCGGAACAACGTGTTTGTATAAAATTGGTAGACCTGTATGCCTCTCTGTCCCTGTGCATGTCTGTCCCTCTGCCCGCCTGTCTCCCTGTGTCCGTATGTATGTTTCCATGTGCTTTCTGTTCCCCAGGTAGTGCAGCTGCTGGGTCAGCCTTTGGAGGTGGAGGTGGCGGCACCTCTGTCGGGGGAGGGCCTCGGAACGTTTGTTGACTGGATGGGCGTGTTCCGGGTCTGCCAGGCGAGTCCTAACTGCCCCAATTCCTTCGTGCCTTTCTTGCCTTTCTGTTCCGCTTGTCTTTTTCTTTGCCTCTCGGGGAAATGATGAAATTCCTAGGGGGACATAACTTTTGATTTTCTCAAGACCGGGCGGAACGAAACACGTGCCGTTGAAGGCTACCCACAGACAGGCACGTGGCGATGGCGATGGCGTTTTCCTTTGTGGATTTTCCTTTGGTCTTCCTTTCTCTGTTGACAACAAATTTAATGTTTAGCAGGTGAAGAGAAACTGCCTGCTGACCATGTTGACCGTTCCCCATGCGACAGGGCTTTGAGGTGTGGCAAGAGCACGCTGCCTGGGTGTCCGCACACAACCCGGAGTTTGGGCCGGGCATCAAGGAGCGTTTCGCAATGGCGGCTGCAGTAACGAAGGAGCAGGTGGGTAGGGGTGGAGGTGTGAACAAGGGAAGCCAAGCAAGGCGTCGGTTAGACCGTGACGCAGACTCTTGAAGGGTAGGTAGCAGGGTTTTCCAGTGCAGGCCAGCCCGCGCTGTGCATGGAGTGCAGCAGTGTTGTGCTTAAGGAGGAGTGGGCGAGGGAACATCGTACATGATAAGCCCAACGCGACCAGTTTTGTCCTCCTTTGATTGTGTCACTTCCACCATGTGTGTTTTACGTGGTCGTGCGGGTGCGTGCCCCGTACCTGCTAACCACCCAATATGAGCCGAGGGCTCAAGGGCTGCCAGGTCGCCTATAAGCACCATCCTACCTCGCATTTTCACAAAACAAAGCAAGTGGTAAAGGAGACTAACGACCAGGGGAGCTTACATCATGTGCTGTCGACGTCTCGAGGCGATGGCGGCTTTGCTTTATCCTATTTGTCCTCCTATTACTTTTAGGTAATGCCATTTCCTTCCTTGTCCCCTTCTCCGTGTAGCACGAGGTTGGCTCCGCTAAGCGCCGCCGCATTCGGAGTCACCTGTTGGAGCTGCTGGGCTCTGACGGACTGCTGGTAGTACCCACAACACCGGGACCTGCACCGCCAGTCAACACCCCGCCGGTAGGTCTCATCATTTATCCTCGTTAGGTTAGGGTGCCCTCGTAATACCTCCAGCACCTACTATGTAATGGTTTGTGGCGATTATCTAAAGGAAGACGCATCTTAGCAGTGGTTAAAAATTCGTAATAGAAGGCGGTTCCATTGTCGCGAAATGGTGGTGGATGAACGGGTTCCGAAGGTCAAACATAGGCGCACGTCCTCCACGTACGCTCATGTGTTTTCGCTTTGCGTTTTTCGGGGCAGGCGGATTTGGACGCCTGGAGGACTCGGCTGATCAGTCTCACCTCCATAGCGGGCCTCGCAGGCCTGCCGCAGGTACTAGTACAGAACCGTATGGCGGTATGAGTGCCTTGCGTCACTGCACGACGTTGCTTTGCACTTGCATGTGCATGGAACGGCCCACCAAAAAATAGAGCAGCGATGCATACTAGCTACCTGTGCCTGGCAACAGTGTGCCGTAGATACGAACGATGTGCCATCATTCCCATGCTTTTTAGGACGATACATTGCTTCACTGCGTGTCTTTCTTGACGTGTATGTCCGTGTATGTCGATGTTGCGAAATATCTCAGTCGCCCAGCAGTTCCATTTGATGTCAAGCTAGAAGCTTAAAAAATGGAAGGAATCTACGGAGTAACGACAACCCTACCGCCTTCCGACCTTCGACATTCGCTCCGCAGGTTAGCTTGCCTATTGCTAGAGTTGACGGGCTCCCCGTTGGTCTGGGCCTTATAGGGCCTCCCGGCAGCGATGAGGCTCTCCTGGAGATTACCGAGCATCTGATGGGGGTAATTGCGCAGCCGCTGCAATGAGAGCTATCTCAGCAAGGTTGATGGCGTTGCAGGGATGGTTGTAATGCGGTTGTAGGGCCGGTTGCAGGTTCTGTTATAAGGCGGCTGTAATTATGGTTCCAGGGCTGATTGTAAGGAGGGTGGAGTGCATTGCAGAAAAAATAGAAATCCTTCTGGATATCTCCGCAAGATGTGAGCTATTTATTGTCCTTTCTTCTTACTTCTCTTTGTTACACTCGCATTTCGTGGCGTTCAATACTACTCAGAAAGAGGGACGAAATATATCCGTCTCCCGGGGCCCCTAGAGCACCAAATAGCCTGCCTGCACAATAAGCTAGAAACCGTGCTGCAGTTTTGCGGTGAATTGCCTATTGGTGCAAATAAGGCTAGTTATGCCCAGGAATTCATGACGAGCATTGAGCCAACTTTAAACGCAATTTGCAAATAGCCACTCCACCGCCGCCTCTACGTTGAAGTGACATTCCCGCAACGCTCCGCGGGCCTTGCGTGGCGTGAAGCCCATCGCCGTCAACGTGTTGAGTGCCTCCGACGGGTCAACCACGGTCTCTGCTACACCAGCATCCGGATCGACCTCTTCGTACTCCGCGTCGTCGACGTACTTGTCATATCGGGCAGGGCGCTGCGGTTAGGAAAAAGACAATGCATGCAGTAGCTTCGGCACAGATGCGGCCTTATGATTCTGTGATAAGGAGGACGAAGGCATACTTATGCCAAAGGAACGACGTCCTGGATCAACCTTGTAAGGCAGGCAAACGTGCCCCTTCATCTTCCTGCCCTGAATACACATGAGCCTACAACTGCTGGCTTTCCCTTCTCCCAACAGACCAGCCCTATATAGAATCCCGACCCGTCTACATTATAGCTCACGGCCACCACTGTTGTGCGTTTTCTGTCACACTTCACTAACATTCAGAAACACCTGAAGTAAAATTACCCAAATCACCACAAATCGAATAAGTTGCAGACCGTAGTAGTTGGGGCTGACAGGGATACCAGGGACCTCTCCTCCTAACGCAATCCCAGTCCGTCCAGCCCTACGCACCTTGGCGCGTGTACCCCGCCGTGAACTCTCTGCCCTGCGCTTGGCGCCTTCCAATGGCCCCGCGTTCTCCTCACCGCCCGACCAGTCCCCGCCGTCCCCCTGGCCGCTGCCGCGGGTCCGGCTGGGCTTGCCGCGCTTGCGAGTTGCCCTGAGATGCAAATAGATTATAGAAGGCACAGTAAGCAATGATTTCCGCCTCTTCCTGTTCCATAAGGGAAAAAGGAGAGCTAATGGGTCCATTTATGTTCTCTTGAACCCCACACTATTCACCGCAGAACGTGCACACGCACGCCCTCAATGCTATGTGCCCGGCTGCAACTTTGCCACCTCCCTCGCTAGCTCCCGACTAAATTTAGGACCAAGTGCCCTTCCACTACCCCAAACCATATCCACTACCCCCGCCCGGTGCACTCTCACCCGGATCCTGATGCGGGTGGGCGGGGTGCCGCCGCCGCGGTGCCACTCCGCACCCGACAAGCAGTGGCTTCTGTCAAGTGATGCCTGTGAAGGCAATATGGCGGTAGCATACGCGAGTGGGAGAAGAACGGACTAACCAAGTAGTATGCAGGGGAGGGGCTCGAGGAAAGCATATCAAAGGCCATGGGGCACTAACAAAAATAGCGAAAGCCCTGATCCTATCCGACCTGATTCACGTGCCTTAACAGGTCCTTACAAGCCATGCATGAGGTCCCTTCAAGCCCGGGCGCGGCTATAACTTAAAACCACGGTAGAAAAGGAAGGAACGCCAACTCGCACAGTCCAATGACAAACAGGGAATGTGGTCATGACGGCCATCTCGATCAGGCCATATGGCCCCCTCACTCCCCTCGATCTTCACTTCCCCTTGCTTGACCCTCACCTGCTCGCCACGGATGCCGCAAGGCCCTCCCCCTGCTGCGCCGCCCGACTACAGCCCGGCCCGCCTGCTACTGCTACTGCTCCTGCAACCCCCGTCGCTCCTGCCGCGGCTGCTGCTGCGTCCAGGAGGATGGCGGCCTCTCCTTCGCCCTTCCAGCGTGGACCCGACCGCGGCGGCAACGAGGCTCGGTCATTGCAGCGGTCGACGAGGCAAGCTAGTCGATTTCGAAGCCGTTTGAGCAGTTGGACTAGCTGCTCGGTGGAGAGCTCATCCATAGGGACGGCTAGGAGGCGGCCTGAGGGCGCGGTCGGGGCGACGCGAGTTTCAACATAGGTTTGTGGGGTGTGATTGGCAAGGCGGAAAGACCCCTGGGACGGGACTCAACAATGTACAATAAAGGATAGCCACACATTAAGGAAGAAGGATAGAGCATTAGGGCTATGCACCGCCAACAGCAGCAACACTACCGCTGCAAAAGCCGCAAAAAGCGCCGCCGCCATCTTACCAAGTTCCGGGTCAAGCCGTGCTACAGCTTGGGCATGAGCCTGTGCGCTTCTCAAAGGCCCCAACCCGCCCACAGAGGCAGCGACCGTGCCGGCAACGCCGGTCACCATACCAGAGCTGCCGACTGCAGCTGTGGCGGCGGTGGTAGCCGCAAATCGCATCAACTCCTCGAGTTGCTCGTCCACCTTTTGAAGCTGCTCCGGAGTCAGGCCGTACCTGCATGGGTAGATTCTAAGCTTCAGACCTGAAGACTCGGCCCTCACAGGCAGGTGGTCTTTGCTTCGGACTCCAGCACGTGGTGCTTTGGACGTGGGCACTTCGACAAATTAAACCCCCAAAAGCAGTGGGCTCGGGAAGAGCAAGGAGGTCCGAAAAAGGGAGGCTTGCTGAGTCCAGGTTGGATTTGTGGACTGGCCGTCGGCATTCACTGCGGATATGACCAAGAGAGCTGTGATGATGCTCTGGTGAATCCGTTCACAGGCCTGCCCTGTACCACGGCCGTACAGCCGTACTCATGTGCCACAACCGTCCAAAGTGCCCGCCGGCAAACCCACTTCCGTTGCGCCTCTTCTCGCAGCTCTGCCTTCATCTCCTTGGTCAGTGTGGCTGTGTAGCGTGAGAAGACGCATCACGGCAAAGGACAGGGCAGACGGAGAAAATGGGTTGAGTTCTGGAGTTTACAGCAGCGACGGCGACGAATGTGGTTCTCTATACATCTTCTGTTGCAGGGCGCGAATGGACCGGCTCTGGCCCAATCCGTATTGACGCAGGGTTTCAAGTGTTTGGATCCTCCTGATACATCAGACGGCGCGAATGCGGATAAGTGCACGCGGCAGCATGAAACGCTATGGCGCGTGTTTTAAGTATGGGTCTTCCAAGACTGGGGTCTGGGGGTTGCATGGTTTACGTTAAGTAGGGTATCTGACAAAGCATGCCTTCCCGCGTGACATCGTCTTTAATGGAGGCTACTAATCCATGCCAGATTCTAAAAAATGGGAGTCGGCGCTCCAGTTTCTTTTTCCTTTTTCGGTAGCCCCCTTCCCAGCACGCCCTGCCATTGCCCCTTAATGGATTCTCAACCGCGAACCAACCACTCCCAAATCCCTTTTCCAATAACATCCTCCACTCACGCCCATCGTAGATGATGAGGCCCGCCTTTCTCGTAGCGTCCGTACGAGCCTCATTGTCAGCTCGTACCCGGTCTACGTCGACCCGCAGTCCCGTAAACGCTGCAATGCAGTTCATGGGTTGGTATCATGGCAAGGCCAAAGACAAGGGTAAATGCCCGGCGAAGGGCCACTGAGCTGCTGTTAGGAGACTAGTGGGCGCAAAAGTGGTTGCGGAGCGCCCTAAAATAGCGACCCAGTTGCGCCAAACCCAGCACTGCACCTGCCAGACTTTGTTGACCCAGCAGGCGTTGGGTCTGGCCGTTGACCTGTTGGATCAGTTTGCCTGGCAACAGTCCGGTTCCCAAAATCTGGAGCCACTGTCCCACGCCATGCTTCATGAGGCAGAGCCGCAGGATCTGGACTTCCTCGCCGGTCCAACCTGGGGCAGGCGTGAAGTTCCATCTGCGCGGAAGCAAGGAAACGGCGTCGCCGATAGCAGCGCCACGGTGCGGCTACTAGCTGCATCACAGCGCAGGCTAAACTGTGATGGAACTGCATGTGTTTGCCGCGGGGTTTCAGTCTGTTTGGCTGGACGAACGTCCTCTGCGCTAAGCGAGTTGCACAATATTCCGACCCAACTAACGCGTCTTGGTGGCGACCTTGGGGGAGCAAGTACCGCGTCTGCAAGCCCCGTCCTTTCAACGACGTGCCATCGAAGACAGGCAGGATGCGCCACGCGGGTGCTGGGCCACATAACCACGAGGGTTCTAATTACGAGCTTACAGTGATGCTGCATCGCCCACCCTTGGTCCACGTTTCTCCGTCAGGGCAGCCGCAAAAGCCATCGTAGACAAAATGACAAGTTGAACCCGGTTGAACTTTAACAGTTAAAGCCACCTAATGAAATCGAAGGGAACTTATGAACATATGCATTTTATTTAAACTCACGCCAGTGTCAGGGACCTAAGCGCTTCGGCCGAGCAATTTAAACATAAGGGTGGATCACAGTGTTTAGCATACTGAAGGTATCGCTTATAGATGAGCAATACAGTCTATCCTATAATCTAATAAGTTTGGCGCTCATCCATATTTGGTCTCGGAGCTCTTAAAAGACAGCTAGATATGTATACATAAAATTATGGGTAATTGATCTGAATAAGTATATAAATATCATGTTCATGTAGCGGAACACGCAAAACAGACAATGCACTATGCCATTTTCTATAAGCGTAGGAACGCCCGAAATAACCACTTCCTACGCCGTAGGTCGTCCCATAGACTGTCATCGACAGTTCGTTCGACGGTCGTTAGGAACTTTCCATGACATTCCATTACGGCCAACCGAGTTTTGTCCCGGCCGGTAACGTGTTGGCAGAGTAGACTATCGGTAGGGTGACCCATCGGTAGGGTAACCCTTCGGATTCCTATGAAAGGCGAAGTGGATCGGATGCAATAGTGATTGCCAGAGCGTTACAAAAAGCAACTAACGGCTCAGCTCACCTACAATTCACTACTCAACAAGCAAACCAGACCAACGAGAATAGCACTCATTGTCTCTTATTCCAGTTCGACACTAGATCAGAATAGTACTGAAGATGGCTCCGAGCCACAGCAAAAGCCAACTACCGCGTACGAGCCAGGTGGCAGACTGACCAGACATCGGCAAAGGGGTATTTCTGGTTTCGGGAACGGGCCTATTGCTGTCCTCCAGTACAATCTCGGTTACAAGGCCGCGGAACGAATTGTGTTTTTTGCAATAGTTTGACATTTGAATACGACGTATGATCCTATTTCTACAAGCCGGCCGGCTTTGGGAACTCTATTACTTTTTTGGGAGTTCTGTACGACACAAATCTCCCGAAGCGTTTGCCCATGCCTGGACAACATTTACCTCAACACTTCCACGCGGGCAACGTGCTAGCCCGTACCCAGAGTCCGTGGGAGTGCATATGTTTCTTTGTGGTTTGGCGCTTTGAGGACTTTCTTATGTGGACAGCGTTTACCCCACTTTTGGCGATAACGTTTGTGCCCTTTATGTGTCATGTAATCGTTATGCGTCCAGTTGTGAGTTGGTCGACGACTGTCCGCGTAGGAGTGTTGTAAAACTGTGCTGTGCGCATGAGTTGGTGCTCATTCATCAAGTCTGCCTCGTAGGTTTCGGACCTGGTTCTGGAGCAACTGCAGTTGGAAGTCCGTATAAGAGCGTAACTAGTCCAGTGGTCTCTCTCTTGGATAGGACTGCAACACTCTGGAGATTCTCAGAAGTGGACTGCGTCTCTGTGTTGCCGCCGAAGCCTGCAAGCCATAGTCGCCCCACTATTGTCGCCAGCCAGTTTACAACAGGAGCTCTGAACATACACCGAATTGTTTTCATTTAAGTATCATATTCTGCGCTTACAAATGTTGTAGCGTGTGTCGGTTCAAAGTGCTGGGCCATGCGTGGACTGACGCCATCCTAAAGTGAGTTTTGTATGCAACAAAGAAGGTTGGCCAGACTGAAAAAATATCTCCTTGCTTATCATGTATCCTGTTTCCTGGTTTGCAAACAGATTGAGCTCTGGTCTTATTCCGACATGTAAGTAAGCAATAGGAGCCAAGTTCTGCTTCGTGCAGTATACCAAAAGTCAACCTTGCACTTATGGAAGCTTCGGGCATATCTAAGCTATTGCTAGATTATTAGCTAGATCAGTCCACATCATGCGCCATATCCCTAGACGAGCCGCGACGGTTCGCGCTTATTCGCGACGGTTCGTGGCACTTCCGTACGGCGATACAGACTAGCACGAACACGGTATAACTCGTTACCTCCCATCGGATACGTGAACTAAGATTAAAAAGTTGCTTGGTCAATGTATTAAGCTCTCGAATAGTGGTCCTCGAGATTTTCTATCGTAGCTTCCTCGTTAGCGAAGTGCACAGCATCCAGAATTGCGTGATTGCAGATTCCATTTATCCTTGAGCAGTTAGTAGTTTGTGACAGGGTTTTTTCTCCTAACCAATTTGACTACTGCACTCCCTTTGTGCAAAATGGCGTTCGACCCAAAGAAGGCAACTCAGAAGGTCAACGAGGTCCTCGACTCAGCTATCAATTTGGCAACGGAGCAACAGCATGCAACATTAACACCGATTCACCTGGCGATTGTCCTGTTTGAGGTATGGGCTTGATTGCAACTGTCTACCATTGTCTGCCTTCCACGCTTGCGAAAGATTTGTAGCGTACATAGAAAAACGTCTGGTTAAATTGTCAACTTCGCTAAAAACCATATAGTTGATGTGCTTTAAACTTACGTTTTCCCGCTGCCGTACATTACACATTCCCAGGAGCCCCAAGGTCTCGCCCGCAGCGCGGCAGTGCGCGCAGGAGGCGAAGAAGCATGGCGCAGCTGCACTCGCGTGCTCCGGCGGCGCCTAAACAAACTACCCCGCGTTGAGCCATCCCCTAGCACTGTCGTCCCTGGACGCGAGCTCTTCAAACTGCTTGCTGCCGCCACCAAAACACAAAAAGACCGAGGTGACGCCTACCTCGGCGCTGACACGCTGTTGGGCGCGGTCATAGCCACCCCAGAGGTTTCCGAGTCCCTTGCCGAGGCCGGCGTCAGCCGTGCACAGCTGGAATCCGCGCTACAAGAGGTCCGCAAGACGGGCGGCAACGGGCCACTCAACTCGCCGACCGCCGACGCGAACTTCGACGCACTGTGCAAGTACGGCACCGACATGACAGCCAATGCCGCGCGTGCAGATCCCGTCATTGGCCGCGACGATGAGATCCGGCGCGTGGTACGTGTGCTGTGTCGCCGTACCAAGAACAACCCCGTGCTGATCGGCGACCCCGGGGTCGGCAAGACCGCCATTGTAGAGGGCCTTGCGCAGCGGATTGTCAAGGTACGGCTAGTTTTGAGATGAGTATCTTATAAAAGAAAATGTGGGTTGCAAAAATTACGGAGGTTATCTGTGAACCTCTGTACATTTTACAACCCACATTAAGTTAGTTAGAGGTTCAACCGTGCTAATGACAAGCGAGTGTGAAGCGCAAGTGGGCCATGTCGAGGGGGAAATTGAGTGAAAAAGTAAGGATCATGTTAAAAGGTGTAATGTCGCGCAATGTAATGTTTTCGTTTGTGCGCGCCACAATCCAGTGTCTGGGGGGTTACATACCGCACCCGGGAGTGCAGCGGTGCGGTGCGGTGCATATCCTGTTCCCACTTTCGGCCCTCCCTTCACTTTACACCGCTCGATACCCCGCTAGGAAAGCCCTTGCTCCCCGGCTCACCGCCCGCATAATGCCCCTTTCGACAACCCACAGCCCCACCTTCCCTGGTTCCGGCCCCCACCCACCTCCCCACCCACCTCCCCACCCACCTCCCCACCCACCTCCCCACCCACCTCCCCACCCACCTCCCCACCCACCTCCCCACCCACCTCCACGCGTCCCTTCCTCCATTCCTCCGCGAAATTCTCTCCATCCCCTCCACAGGGCGACGTACCGGAGACGCTCCAGGGTGTCCGCCTGATCGCCCTGGACATGGGCTCCTTGGTCGCAGGCGCTAAATTCCGCGGCGAGTTTGAGGAACGGCTGCGTGCCGTACTGACGGAAGTACAGCAGCAGGCAGGCAGGGTCGTACTCTTCATCGACGAGCTGCACCTAGTTCTGGGGGCTGGCAAGGCTGGCGATTCGGCCATGGACGCCGCCAACCTGCTCAAGCCCATGCTGGCCCGGGGGGAGTTACGATGCATCGGTGCCACCACGCTGGCCGAGTACCGGCAGCACATCGAAAAGGACGCCGCTTTTGAACGACGCTTCCAGCAGGTAGGTAGGCACACGTGCTGTAGGTAAGGCTGCGCTGAAATGGGCGCGCAGGTTATTCTCAGGCGCTGTACGAAATCAGTGTAGGTGCGCGGCGTGCTCGGAAGGACGGATCCAGCGTATCCAGGAATTCCGGATCCAGCGTAGCCAGGAATTGCGGATCCAGCGTATCCAGGAATTGCGGATCCAGCGTATCCAGGAATTGCGGATCCTAGAGGCAGTGCAAGTCGGACAGGTTGTTGGCCCCCGGTCCCTCCCCCTTCTCCCACATCGCCACATGCACGCTTGATAACCAGAAGCCGCGAAGCTTTAAGTTTTAGGACACAGCTTAGGACTATGAAACACAGCGCAAGGACATTCTGCAAACCATCAGTTTGTCCACAGATAGCGGTTTGGAATTGCTTAGGGTTATTCATTCATTCGTTCGTTCATTCGTTGTTTGTATGTCGGGACGCACTCCCGTACGGCACGAGTACGGCAACTCGTAGCAGTTTCATTGTAGTAACCAGTACAGGTGTTCACCATTGCATGATGTCCAGGTGCTCGTCAAGGAGCCCAGTGTGGCCGACACGGTGGCGATCCTGCGCGGCATCAAGGAGCGCTACGAGGCGCATCACGGGGTGCACATCACCGACCGGGCGCTGGTGACGGCAGCGGAGCTCAGCGACCGGTACATCACGACCAGGTTTTTGCCTGACAAGGTGCGTTGTGTGGATGGATGTGCGCTGGGTGCGTGGGAGAGGATGGAGAGCAGGTGGAGGGAGTACGCAGCTCCGGGGTTGGGGTGGCAACCGTTAGGGGCCGGCAGTTGCACATCGGTGATAAACCCCAGTGGACCCAACGCCGATGGATCCAACGTCCAACCACCAACCAACCTGTGCATCAACCGTTCACGCATCCAAGATTCGATGTATCGCGGTCACATCCACATCCACACTCACATCTCCTTCCCTTTTCCCGTACTAGCTCCCTTTCCATCCTAACGCGCACTATCCAAGTCGCCTTCGCCAAATCAGCGTTCCCCCTCGAAACTATTCCCCGCCACAAAACAGGCAATTGACCTGGTCGACGAGGCCTGTGCGAATATGCGAGTGCAACTAGATTCCAAGCCGGAACAGCTTGATGCCCTGGAGCGGCAACGCATCCGACTGCAAGTAGAAGCTGCGGCGCTGGCCAAGGAGAGAGATGCGCTCAGCAAGAAGCGCGCTGCGGAGGTAGCGAGGGAGCTGGCGGCGCTAGAGGACGAGTTGCGGCCGCTGATGTTGCGGTACACTCAGGAACGGGAGCGGTTGGAGCGGCTGCGGCGGTTGGCTCAGAAGCGGGACGACATTCTGGTCAACATTCAGCTGGCGGAACAACATAATAATTTGGCGCGCATTGCGGTAAGAATTTGGTTGATTTGATTGGTTTTTACCTTTTACAACTTCATTCCTTACATGACACCCATATGATCACTTAAACTATGACCTCACCCTCGTCTGCCAACCCTGTTTACCCCGTCCTTACATGACACCCATATGACTCCCCCAATCTTTATGAACTTCACGACCCTGTTCTCCTCTGTTTTCCCTCCTTCTTTATCAGGACCTTCGTTACGGCGCACTGCCGGAGGTTGACGATGAGATCAAGGCCCTGCGCGCCGCCCAGCCCGCCGACGCGATGCTCTCGGAGGAGGTGGGCCCCGATGAGATTGCAGGCGTGGTATCGCGGTGGACCGGCATCCCGGTCTCCCGCCTGCGCCAAGCCGAGTGCGACAAGTTGATGGAGCTGCGCGCCGCGCTGCAGCGGCGGGTGGTGGGGCAGGAGGCAGCGGTGGGCGCGGTGGCGGATGCGGTGCTGCGCGCGCGCGCCGGCCTGGCGGCCCGCAACCGCGGCAGCAGCTTCCTGTTCCTGGGCCCTACTGGCGTAGGCAAGACGGAGCTGGCCAAGGCTCTTGCGGAGCTGCTGTTTGATGACGAGCGCATGCTGGTGGGTGGCGAGCGCATGCTGGCATACCTATATACATATACCTATATAGTACACCTATATATTATACATATATGCTACATATATATACTACATATATATACTACATATATATGTGACTTTAGTAGGTTTTGGGGCGCTCCGAGTTTGGACTAGGCTTATGCGGGTCTGCAGGTGTGAGGGGTGAGCGGTGTGAAGGTGGACTGATGGACGTTATACGGGTCCGTGTGCTTGGGTGCTTGAATTGTTTGTTTGTTTGTTTGTTTGTTTGTTGTTACAGCTGGCTCCAGACTCAAGAAGAGCATGAATGTGTTTGGATGGATGGGTTTTAGTGGGCTGGTGTATGATGTGTGAAACAGGGGGGTATATCTTCGCCCGTGGCAGCTACCCTGCGAAACCCTGCCTTCCCCGGTATTTCGGGGCACCCTCATCCAGTCACCCTAGTCAACTTCTCAGTGAATCGCTCAGGTTCCGCACCCACCACCAACATCCAACGGAATCTGCCGGGTCGACAGCGGCCGAACTCCATTCCTGGTCGGCTCGCAGGTTAACTTTAGGGTTAAGTTTATCCCAGGTCACCACCGTATGTATGCCAGGAACAAGGGATATCCTCGTTTTCGTGTAGGTCGCATGTGGGGTGGCTGGCTAGCTACACCAATGCATGTATCTCTTTTATGTCTTCTTCACGCTTCTTCGCCTTGCTTCATTCCGCGACTGGGTTGCGTTTAAATTTTCCGGTTTTACTTGTGCTGATGTTATGTTGTTCTGTCTCTGTGGATTTATCGTTCGTACTCCCAACTGAAAATAACCGCAGATCCGCATCGACATGGGCGAGTACATGGAGCGACACAGCGTCAGTCGCCTCATTGGCGCGCCGCCAGGTTACGTAGGCCACGAGGAGGGCGGCCAGCTGGCAGAGGCTGTACGGCGGCGGCCGTACAGCGTCGTACTTTTCGACGAGGTCGAGAAGGTAAGGGCGACACTCTTACACTTCTCAGTGTATCCCGCGGCGCCGCCTCTTGGCCCTCTCTTATAGCTTTTTGCAACCCACCATGGAATTCGACGGATTGAGACGTGACGGGTTGGAAATCCCTCGATTTCCACCCGTACCAGTTCAATTCGCTTTGATGCATGCGATTTCGTGGAGCCGGCCCGAGTTACGTACCCACCTTAATATTAACCAGGCCGTTAATCTGGGTGCTAATAAACACTTTCTGATCGCTAATTGCACCAAATCATCCTCCTCTCCGCCCTCGCCATCCTCTGTACCCTTCCCTAGCCCTCTTCATAAAGCTCTCCAGTCCTCCCAAGCCACTGGATGCCAATCTGCAACAATCCGTCCCAGACCGCCCTCTCTCCGCACTGCCCTCATCCTCATCCTCTCCCTACCCATCGACCATTTTCTGATCCCAACTAGGCGCACGCCGAGGTCTTCAACGTGCTGCTGTCCATTTTGGACGATGGCCGAGTCACCGACTCTAAGGGCCGTACAGTTAACTTTGCAAACACCGTCATCATCCTCACCTCAAATCTGGGTTCCGAAGCCCTGCTCCAAGCAGCTGCCCATAACCACAACATCAACAACATCAACGATAAGGCCCCGGCCGACCACATAAAAACCGGCATTGATCCGTACCGCGAGGCACGACAAAGTGTTTTATCCGAGGTTCGCCGTTTCTTCCGTCCGGAGTTCCTGAACCGCCTAGACGACATTGTCGTCTTCGAGCCCCTCCAGCAGCAGCAGCTGATTGGCATTGCAGCCCTGCTTGGAAAAGAGCTCGCCAGTCGCCTGGCGCCGCGCAACATTGGCCTGCGCTTCACCGACGCCGCGTTGTCGTATGCCGTACAGCAAGCATACGACCCGATATACGGCGCGCGGCCGCTTCGTCGGTGGATGGAGCACGTAGTGATTACGGAACTCAGTCGCATGCTGATTAGCGGAAGGATAGGGGATAACAGTGATGTGGTCGTGGATGTGGCGGCGGGTGGGATGGGTGGATACACGTACGAGGTGGCGGTGAAGGCGGCAGCGGAGGGCGCTGCCGCCGCCGGCGGTGGCGGCAATGCCAGCTCGGCTGCTGAGTTGTTAATGAAGCGCGCTCGGATGGTGTTTCAGGGCATAGGCCTGGATGGCGACGACGAGGAGGAGAACGACGACGACCTGCAGATGCGCGACTGAGGTGAGGACATTACGAAGCAAGGAGCTGGGTCACCGTGAAGACAACCACCATGATGGTAATCTGCAATTGAGAAGACAAACTAAAGGGGATTGTAGAGAGCGTCTTGCTTGATTACGGTGGCGTCGGGGGGGGTTAATAAACCAGCGTTAGACCCTGAGCTGACTAATGGTGGACCTTACTGAAAGAGCGGGCTCTCATGACGTGTGCTTGAGGAAAACTTTGCGATCCTAGACGGCATGGGATTGAAAGCGCAAAGTGAGGAGGGTGAGGTGATGGGGGAGGTCTGCCGTGTTGAAGGCAATCAAATAGGCGGGATGGCAGAAGTTGCGGGTGTTCTCTTGGATAGTAGCGCACTTAAGGCGGACGGCTGAGAGCATTGCTCGGATTGCTTCGGACAGGGGTCTTATGAGATCGATTAGGATTAGCAGATGGTGGTCTTGGGTGGTACTTGAGTTAAGTTGAGGCATGCTATTGACAGGATGTATATTGGTGACTGCAAATTTTC
The DNA here is from genome assembly GCF_000143455.1 of Volvox carteri f. nagariensis. Lineage (NCBI taxonomy): Eukaryota > Viridiplantae > Chlorophyta > Chlorophyceae > Chlamydomonadales > Volvocaceae > Volvox > Volvox carteri. Next base: position 137,424 of record NW_003307550.1, on the reverse strand, counting down.
CTCTGATGGTTCGTGGTTGGGGCCGGGATGATCGCGACTTAAAACCGGCTCGGTTGGATTTTTTTAGAAGTCGTGTTATTACAGTGATTTACGCGAATCTGAAGACCTCTTTCAAACCATACGCATACCGTTAAGGGAACTCTTAACCATGCTATGGAATGGAACCTACGGTCTTCTGTTTTTATGCATTCATGCAGCAGTCCTGGCGCATTGCCAAAGGTTTTCTTGTCCTTCCATCTGATCTTAACTTTTGCCGCTTACAAGAGCAATCACTTCTTAAAAAGCTTAGGTATATTACTCTACGTTGTCTGTTGCTTTGTTGTTGTCGTTAGCAACTCCACGCCGTCCTTATAATGTGGTTTCATCATGTGCGGATCCTGGTGCCGAGACCTTTCCCTAGCTTCCATGTGGCCGGAAGAGGTGGGCTAATCAGCAGTAGTGCATTGGCCCCTCTTAACTATTGCCAACTGCTTTAGCTGGTAAGGTGTATCAGGGTATAGATACCGTCCTTTGCAGTGGTAAAAAGTGCTGCGGTAGGGGGTAGGCTTGGCAAAGCTACAGACTCGTAATAAAACCTGACGTTGCGAAGAACGGAGGACTGATTGCAAATCCCCACTTTCAAGTTGGCTGTCGTATACTATGACTCGGTGCTTTTCCGTCCATTATTGTTATTTCATGGAGGATGTGCTGTGCATGCTTTGCGCTGTGCATGGAGGATGTGCATGGAGGATGTGATGTGCATGCGCTGTCGTTCAGACCATGGGTACGACGCGGTACGAATAGCGCATGGGGTTCTCCCAAGCTGCGGTATATGGTACTCAGAGCGCCGCTGCGTTTTGCGTTTAAACTCAATTTATTTTGCGGACTGCTGGTGACCTCGAAACCAGGAAGGACGCACGAGCTTGTCGACCGCACTTTGCCTTCATAGCCTCTTTGATTTACTTTCGTCACAACTCTTATTACTGGGACAGGCTTGCACAAGCTTACCCGGCGTAGCGGTTCGCCTGCCTTGATAGTAAGGATGCTGTAAGGGCCGAAGGATATTACATTGCAACCTATCCCCAAAGTCGTCAGGGAGCGCATTGTATACCTTTTCCCGTGTAACACGTATATGCGCCAGTGATCTTAAGGCAGGAGTTCGGATAGCCTAATTCTAAGGAGGCCCTGGACGCGTTCGGATGCGACGCCCAGGCAGCACGAGATTCACCTGCCGCCTCTGCACCAGCCGGAAATCCACTGGAGGGTGATACCCGTCCCAGCTTACCTTCGTGAGTCAGCTGCATGCAAGGATAAAGTAATTACTGAGGGGTGCATTCCGGTGTTACATGAGTTTATATAGACGTGAGCGAATTTGCTATTGGGAACTTTGTATTAAACAGGGACACTCGCTGGAGTTTCCTGTGCTTCAACAATGCTACTGCTGTGGAGCAACTCCGTGGTAAAAAATTTGCCACACGTCCCTTGGGGATGCGCGGTGGGGAAACGGTCAGGAAAAAATGGAGAAGTTCTGGGGGAAAGGTGTAAACAGAGAAGATAGCTTGGTCTCTGAGAATTCACAATTCGACATCTGATTCTGAAGAGTGCCTGGACTATACCGCAAACCCGCATGGTCGGACAGGCCCGAGTTGCCTTTGCGTCGCCGTCGGGTACCAGGTTCTCGGGTAGTTACCCGCTTGGCGTCCCTAGCTCCAAGTGCGCAGCCGGCCCTGGCGTTACAGCATATGCTCCTTTCTGAACTTGTTCCTTTTGTGGCAATACAAATACACCGCGTCTCTACGTCCTCTCCGTAGCTCGTTGAAGAAAATCCAAACATGCCGACCGTAAATAATACCAGGCTTGGGAATTTGAGCTGCGACATATGGAGAGAAGCGAGATATATTACATAAACGCAGCAAGTTGTGAATCGCAGTACTGATAGTTTGGCAAGCGCTCGTGCTGGGGCAGGACAGGGTGCAAGTTCCAGATTGAACACGGGGCCAGCTAGCTATGAGGCATGCGTGTGCATGAATAGCATGTATTGAATGGAGCATGAGCGAATGGAGGGCGTGGTTTTCTCCTGGAAGGGTGGGGCCTTTTGCCCTTTTGATTACAGTACGTGAACTATGACAGCTGCGCGGGCGTCCACCCTTCGCACCTGCAAGCAGCATTCTGTTGTTTACATGATCTTATTCTTCTACGTAGCTTGATGTGATGTTCACGCGGGGCATAGCTCCCGTCAAAGATTGATTGCGGTCACTTAACGACGAGGTTTCAGCCACCGCTGCAGCAAACCTCAAGGCTCATAAGCCTTATGCTACATGAAACACTGAACGTTGTGGATGCAGCAACCATGGGTTTGGAGATAGCCTTCCACGAGGTTGAACGGAAGTCCACGCGACCGCTTTCCTTCGGTCCACCCCGAATCCAGTCGGTCAGCTGGTAGCCAAGAAAGCACTTTACCATTATCGACTTTAGTCGTCGCGGTCAGAGCGCGGACTGGATCTCGCCAGCTGCGGCTGCAGCAGCTGGGGCATGGCTTCGGCGAACGACCCAGCGTTAGCCAGTGCGTTTGCACCAGCCGCAGCTCATACCAACGTTAACCAACAAGATCCTGGAGGTGTTGCCCAGCAGTCAGCTTGTGGCCCACCACTACCCGATGGAGGTTCTGTCAACACGACTAATAATGGTGCCGACCTAGCGGCTGCTTTCACTTCCTTCCTCGCCAACCAGCCCGATACATTTGAGTCAAACAACCTTCCTCAGGCTATGCTGTCAAACCTGCAGCTAGCGGGAATCCTCGGGTTGTTGCCTCAGCATGCCGCTCCCCCGGCCGAAGTACAACCGCAAGGCGAGGCCCCCAAGGGGCAGGTAAGAAATAGCGTCTCAAATGGAAGGGAACAAACATATGGCCAGCCTCTGCGGCGTGTGTGAAACTGCTTCATGCGAATAACGTTACTGCTCGCTTTTTCCGCAGGAAGCTATTCCGCAACAGTCCATGCACATGAAGGATGAGGGAGGACCCGACGCCGGAGCTTCAGCCGGGCCCTTACCCCCGTCTGAGCCTCAAGCCTCGGCGCCCAGCCAGCACCCCCACCAGCATCCCCACCAACACATGATGCACATGCAAGGTATACCTCCTCAGCCGCGCTTTGCACCTCCGCCGGCGCGCTGGCCGCAGTCCGCCATCTCAGCAGCACATTGGGACTTCGCTGCAGCGGCGTGCGGGATGCTCAGCCAGCAGCAGCCTCCAGGCGGGCCTCCTGGCGGGCCTCCAGGGCCTATGGCTGTGCCGCCGGCCTTGCCATCCTCTCAGCAGTCTGGAGCCTATCCCAATCCGCAGCAGGGCGTCCCCGCCCAAGCGCCTCCGGCCCAGATACCGACCTCTATGTCGGCAGCCCAGGGCAACGGGGCCCCGCAGACGCAGCCTGCCGGTCCCGTACCTGCCACAGCAGTTCCTGGACCGCCTCCAGCACAACCGGCTACATCGTCGGGGCCTGTGCTCAGCAGCCAGATGCCCGTGCACCATCCAGCCATGCCAGCCGTACGTGGATACTCGTACGGCCCATACGGCGAGCCGAGTCCCTACCCGCCCCACGTGCGGCCACCTCCTGGTCCCTATCACCACCCGGCGATGGCCGGGCCCCACGGGCACATGGTCGCGTTCCACCCCGGCTTCCCGCCGGTGCATCATCTGCCCCATCGCGGGCCTTATTACCCCCATGATGGACGCTTCCCGCCGATGGGCCCGTGCCATCCCGGCTATCCGCCACCGGGCTATTACCGTGGCCATCCTACACTACCGCCACCCCACCCGCATCCGGCCTACCACTACATGCCGCCACCGTACGGCGGTCACCATCCTGCAATGCATCCCGGCATGTATCACATGCCGCAAGGCGTACCTGGGACAGGCGGTCAGCAGCCGCATGACGGACATCCTCGCGACGGCACGGCATCAGCAGCTTCCGCTGGTACTGCTGTCTGCGGCGGCATTGGCTCGGATGGCGGTACGGATCCCGCTTCAGCTGCGAGGCAGGCTGCGAAGGTGAACGGCAGCAGCGGAGGTTCCGAGAGTGAGGAGGTGGGGCTCGAGGCCGTGATCACATTGCGACCGGGTGCCGCAGATCATGGAAACGCGTCAGGCGAGCGGGCGTCTGCTGGGCCCGATGGCTCCGAGGACGTTTTGGCAGCAGGCGAGAATTCGTGCATTGACGCGTCCGGGCGACCTGTGCAAGCCCTGCCGCCGCCTGGCATGGGCCCAGGCGGCGAAGTCCTTCCGGAGGGCGGCCCTGTGCACATGCACATGCACAAACTTGCACATTGGCCACATGCGGTGCCTCCACCGCCGCATGCGGTCGGCGGGCCAATGCCCGGCGTTGGGAGCTATGAGTGGGCGCACCCGCCACCACCTCCTATGATGGCGGGCTATCCCCCCCTCCATCCGTCGGGGGCCTGGCCATACCCGTTCGACCCGATGGCGGCTGCCATGCACCACCAGCACATGATGATGGGTGAGGATCTGCAGGAGGAAGATCATGCCGCCCTTGAGATGCACCAAGCGCAGCGCAGGCGGCCTTCACAATCGAGCTTAGGCGGTCAGCTAGGTGGTGGCATGCCGTCGCAGCACCAGATGCACTTGCATCCAGCGATGCGGCGGCCACCCTTTCCACAGCCACAACATTCTGGTTACGTCATGCCTGTGGGTGCGGGCAAGGGACCGTTCGGTGTTGACCCGGCGATGCAGCGACCGGGCTCGGCGGAGGCACAGGCACAGGGCCCAGGATCCCTTCAGATGCAGCGCAGCGGCTCGTTGGGTCAGCTGTTTGCGGCTGCGGACGGCCAGTGCAATGTGTCCAGGTAGGCTGGCCCAGATTGACTGCAATGAACATCCTGCTGCCTAAGGCTTTCTGGTGTAGTTGTCGCTATGCTAAGAGGGACGGGGTATGCCGGAAACAAAGGCGCATAGCTGCAACGTCGGTGACCTGGGTACCTGGCAACACCTTGGGGAGGAAGGAGGGAGATCTTGGTCCACCGAATGCGGGCTTATGATTGCCAGCCGATATGGTAGAAGCCCATGCTGCAGTGGTGCAGTACTGACAAATGAGGTCGCGAACTTCCGGACACGCTTCTACGCCTTCTGAGACCAATCAATCTACGGCAACCAACAACACATGGAACCGGCGCTTAAACGCCTGCGATTGTCTTCCTCAATTACACAGAGAACATTGGCTTAAATCCGTTTTACCTGTCGTAAAGCCTAGGGCTCCACCTCGTTTGTCTTTTTTGCATGCATTCGTCTGTTTATGTGCAGTGTGCTGGGCTGTAGATCCTTGCCTGAAGGAACTTCTGTAGCCATCCAATGTGGCGAGAACATCGTGGCCGTCCCAGATAGTAATCATCGCGACCCGTCGCACGCCATCATCCCTGCTGCATGGTTGCATTGCCCCGCTTGTCACTTCGTGGTTCAATCCATTCATGTCAACAATTCACTCTCAATGCTGTTGCCTCTGCTCTCTCCCTCCACTGCTTGGTCCAGCAGGCGCACACAACGGCTGAAGAAGCGTCGTAGTGCTGACTCGGCCCCGCAGCAGCAGCCCGGCACAACGCCGGATCCCTTCATCGCGGCCATGGCCGCGGCTGAGCGCGCTGCCATGGGGCGCGACAGCTCCACCGGCAGTGGTGCGCATGTTGGTTTGCCTCCCATGTTCCCGGGCTCTGGGGGGGCGCGGCGTTCGTCCAACGGGTCAGACCGTACGGCTCTCCAGTGCAGGGCGTTGATTCCCGGCAACAATCGCCAGCGCTCGGACCCCGGCTACCTCATCGAGAACGGCGACCAAGGCGTCGGGTGGGGACTAGGCGCTGGGGCCATGGCGGGGCCAATGGCGGGCCTTGGGCAACTTGTCCATTACCCACAGCACATGCAGCAACTGGCAGCGCCAGCACAGCCGCAACAGCTGCGGCGCCCATCGGACAATGGATTGGGTGGTGGTGGCCGCGTCATTAACCTGCCAAAGCGGTATGCATGCCTGGGCGGCGTTAGAATACTTAACGGCCGGGCCGGGGTCATCTTGGGGTCAGATTCAGAAGGTGTATGCACGATGCATGTCTTGGGGATGGTTTCTGTCGTTGTGGTTCACCAGAGCATGTTATAGTACGGCACACTGTATGCTATGCAGCGTCGTATCAGCCTTACCCCCATGTCCCCGCATCTTTCTCCCGGCCCGGCAGACTTCCCATGACATCAGAGCTGATTGATGCTCGTACACCCCCTATACGCTATACCAGGTTTGAGGACGCCATCATGACACTTGAATATCCCAGGGGATCCCACCCAGGCTATGCGCCGGTACGTACACACCAGCTAAATGGGGCTTTAGGTGCAGCAAACGGGCTTCAGGGTATGGTCTTTTGCAACTTCCCAAAAGGCCCATGCCGTATGATGGACGACCAGCTTGCACGTGCTAATGGGACCCTTTTTTGTTTTCAGGTCTCCAGCCTGTGGAGATTTTTCCACCTCAGCTCAATGCCCGTCTTTTCCGTTGCCTGCATTTGTCAGGCCTTCCAATATGACACCTACGACGATGCTGGGCCTGCACTGGAGGAGCCGGTGTACGAGGAGGAAGAGGAGGAAGCGCAGGACGTGGACTTGGGCGATGTTGCCGACGATAGCGACGAAGACTACGAGGCGGGCGCTGCGGCGCGCCGCGCTTACCGCGGCGGCCGGCAAGGCTGCGCGCCTATTACGGACGTTGTGACACGCAAACGCAAAGCTCCTATGATGCGGGAGGAGCTTCCTCAGCCTGAGAAGAAGCGAAAAACGCGCGATCCTGCCACGGTGAGAAGGCTACCGGTCTACCTGTCTGAGCTCATTCTTTGTCCCATGTCTGTGCATGGCCGCACATGCCCTAACCTCGTGCTAAGCTTTACGCTTATTGTGCGTGACTGTTCGTTGCATTTCACTAGGCCCCACATACCGGCATGGATTTCCTCCCGTCTCCACCACTGTTGATTTTGGGGACCTCCACAGATTTCCAAGGTGGTCCTCAATTGCGTTACCATTCTGCGTATGGTCAACCATGACCTGGTCTACGAGAAAGAGATCCGCAACGCGCTGGGCAACAATCCAGACACGTCCAAGGCCCTTCGGCTGTGAGTTGTGCTGTGCTGTGGAATGGTGATACACTAGGAGGAAAGATGCAGTCGGATTTTGCAACCTGCCTTGTAACCCTGCTCCAACGTTGCACTCCAGCGTCATGCTCGGCCTTCCTATAGCCCCACGTAAAGATTGCATTTGACCGAAGCATCCAACCGTGTCGTCACCTAATTGTTGTTTGTTACTTAGCTGTGCAACCGTGAATTCGTGTACAATATTTGGCCATGGTCATGCGCTCTATGCTCCTCTCGGGAAGGTCAAGACTTCCCGCCTGATGCGTGTTGTCATTTCCGTTTGCCGGTACCTCGAAATGCATGACAGGTTGATGAACCAGGGCAAGCTGGTCCGGACCGGCCAGGGCGGCCGCGGCAACCCTTTCTGCTACAGGTGCACACAGCTCGGCATTGAGACCCTGCAGCGCATTGAGGACGCCGCCACGCCGGATGACGATCCAGCTGCAGGCCCTAACCAGGAGCAGCGCGCTGCGGCGGTAGCCGTTGTGAGGCCGCCGGAGGAGTGCTGAGGGGTTTGCAGGGCAACCTGAACAGTCATTTGGGAGCTGGGGAGTTGTGTGTGGCATGCGCTGCGCCGGTGATGTGCAATCGCCCGTGTCAGCAAGTTTATGGGAAACGTCGGGTTTCACATGCTTGATCTTTGGACAAAGTTGTGCATTGCGTTGGCCGTGCACAGTGCATCCCGTTGGTATGGCGTTGGTGTGGGATGCACCCGGCTTGCATGGCCAAGCGAAGGTTTATCAGCCGCTTGGGCTTCATGACACAACCCATGTCACCAGTTGAGCTCGCAAGGGGCCTGCAGCTCCAGGCTGTTGCACAGTGACCCTCTCCGACGGAGAACTAACAAGTCGGCACTGCCTGAGAACGGACGGGGCTGCTGACAGCACTGCTGACGCCTCGGCTTCCTGACCTTGTGTGGACCAACGTGACCTGACGTGAGTAAAGGTAAGCGAGGCCGAGATCTTTTTTTAGCCACCGTCGGGCAACGGAACCGCGGAAACTGGCTCTTCTTAAGCACTAGACTCTGGCGATGTCACCAGCTTCTCCCAAACAAACAAATGGGATATTCACTATCTAGGCTCTTGGCGGTCCTCTAGGATTCGCGGCGATACCCTTCTACCTCTTCCCTTGTGTTGTAATTGGACAAGGTTGCGCAAGAGACCTCCATCGAGGTCAAAGCATGTGCGCGTGTCCATTTCACTTAATGCTTGGTTGTTAATTGCAACGTGTTGACTAGCAGTTTAAGAGCGACAAACTGTTCTATTTGCGCGAGGTGCAAACGTGATTTTTACCGTTATCCTGCTGTTTGGGCGAGAGGACGGATACTTATGGCTGTGGTGTAGGACATGGCGCAGGTGTAGGACAAGTGTAGCCCCCCGTGATACTGTATCCCTACCCCCGTCTTTCAGACGTAAGCTTGTCGGGTCCAAGGGTCGCTGCTGCTTCTTGCCCCTGCCCTTAAGGATGTACAGACATCATTCGCTTGGGGAAGCCCATTCTGCAGCAATCAAACTCCGGGCGCGTCGTGTACATGGAAATCAGTTGTCTACGGCACGGGGTGCACCTTTGGCCCATATGGTTGCATGTATTCTGTCCCGGAGGCTGCAGCGTTAGTCCAACGTTAGCGTTGTCCAAGCGAAGCGGTTAAACAACCACCACAGTTACAACGGCAGTGGAGAGATTATTCCTTTGATAGCGCAATCTGTAAAACCATTGTGCACGCATACACGCTGTTCACATAAAGAAAACACAAACTCATCCACAACCCATTCCCGCTCCTTCCCCCCACGAAAGCATGTCGACCCGAACTGTTAGACCATCACAACAGCCCCGTGTTCGACAGTCCAGCTTGCTACATACCATGATATCGTACACCAAAACGCGTCTTAGAGAACATCCATCTGATTAAGCTCGGGACGGGACCCCCTTGCGGGTTGACATGTCGCTGCCCAGGTCGCTCAGTGCGACTTCGCATACTCCGGGAAATACGCTGGGTCATATTTAACGAGATCCTCAACCTCCTTCCTGCCTAGCGGCTTGCTTGTGAAGATAAACGTCAGCATGGCACCCGTCCACAAACCCGCGAAGAACTGATAAGCTGGCGAGCCGAGAATCGGAAATGCCCGTGGAGGCGCGAGCTTGGGGTTAATGAGGACACGCCGGATGATAGGGTCCTTATCCAGCTTGGAGATTACGTCGGTCTGGGGCTTGTCATAGTTAACGTATGGAACTGGAGGCCGCCACTCCTCGACCGCTGCCTTCACAGGTTCTTTGTTCCGCCATCGAATATAATCAGCAAGCGTCTTCATTGACATTGTTGCTAAGTTCGTGCCGGGAAATCAGAGCCGGCACAAGACAAGATGGAATCCCCGACTAGACGAGACTCGTAACCTATTGTTTCCTGTATAAAGCATGCCATAATCCACTATAGAATGGCTGCAGCTTGGTATTGGCTAGGACGCTGATGTACGGTAACCTGGTTCCAATGCAGTTAGCTTGCAGCAGTAAGATACAGGTGTAAACATGCCTAACGCGATGCACTTCAGTGAAGGAAAGATAAACATGCTATCATTTCTTTCTTCCCCGTGTGAGCAACGTGTCAAATAACTTGGGTGTAACTGTGTAGTGCCACGGCGTCCAGTAAATTTGATGGTGGTTGCGTTGGAAGATGGCAACGCGGCACTTGCGGCGAATTCAGGAGCAGGCCAGCAAACACAGCAGCCAGGAGGCCAAACTTGGCGAGTTAGAGGAGGAGGATGACGTGGTTCCTGTGGAGACCAAAAAGGTTCCCTTCAATCCTTTCGATTTGTTGAGCGATGAGGTGAGATTGCGGCCGGAGATAGCCCAGACAGCTCACACAATGTTATTGGTTGACGACCTCAAAACGCTCGGGCTTATGTTATAGCATAACGTTCCGCGCGTAACCCTACATATATACAGGAGGACCACGGGGGCGGGTCCGACCCCGACGACCGGTCAGGAGGTGCTGCTGAAGGGGGGGAAACGGAACCGACGGCTGGCGGCGATACCGGTGCGGCGAAGCAGCGGCAGCAGGAAGCTAAAGCGAAACCGAAAGTGGCCAGCAAGCCTAAGGCGGTAGCCAAAAAGCAGAAGAAGGGGGGGAAAGGCAACAAACACGCAGACACGGAGGGCGGGGATTCCCCAAAACCCCCAAAGGGCAAATCGACGGCAGTGGCCGGGAACCTCGAGGAAGACATTGAAGCAATCGTTCGGGAGCTCAACCTGGCGACGGTGAGTTAAGGTCGTCGAATACCGGAACTTGCACAGCTGGAACACAGAACGCGGTTTTCCGCCACTGCTTCCTGCTATAGTGCGCGTTTGTGAGGCTGTTGATAAAAACGACTTAACCTGACATATATAGGATCCAAAGCGTGCCCAGAAGTGTCCAACATCCGCAAAAAATGTGCTCGGTGGGTGTTACGGAGCATATCGTCACGTCATACACGCCGTCCCCAAGCAGCACTGTCTGCACACCAAATGGCGCGCGGGACCTGGGTCATAGTCCGTGAGCACCTTAATGCGCCGCACCGTTATAAACAAACAGAAACTGTACGGGTGGCTTATTTGGATGAATGGATGTTACAAGCTTCAGAGAGCGAGTACGATTCAAACGAACCCGAAGGCTCATGAACCGGGTGGATTATTTCGATGGTTGCCATGAGTTACGAACCAAGGCCTAGTCCGGGGGGCCGCCACGATTTTGCTGTTGTGATGCCAGCATGATCATCCGCTAAGAGGCGCTGCTACCAACCAACCCATGCAGGGGCTCCCGTCAGCTGCTGCTGCTGCCGGACGCGAGGCCTGCAGCAGCAGTGCGGCCTCTGCAAGCCCTCCCAGGGCATTTGGTGCTACTGCTGCTGGGGCCCGTCTGCTGGGGCAGCCGTCCGTCTTGTGCGTGGATGTCAAGGGCCTGCGTGGCGATGAGGAGGTGAGCTGGACCGTGACAGCACGGTGTCTTTGTCACTCCTTATCCTTGCCTCTGCACGCGGCCAGCGAGACGCGAACATGTGGTACGTGTATGATGTATATGTAATAACAGAACTAGGGGCGTGTCAGTAGACATCCGCCCACACACCATCCGCGGGCCACTTGGCCGTATGCGTCCCGTCCTACTAGCTCGCATTTGCCTTATGTGCGTAGGAAAGATGGATTCCATTGAATGTCCAACGGTCATGGGCATGGCCGTCACTTCGCGTACGCATGTTACATACTGCCCCTTCCTTAATCCTATGGGCCGTTTTCGCGTCGTTCCGGGTCGTGCCAGTTGGACGGTTTGCTTAATTCCCTGCCTGTGTAACGGCACGCAGTTGTCTATATTCTATATTCCCACTTCTACATATGATTACTCGCCGTGTTTTGCCGCTGCCCACCACTGCTAGCTCCGTCGCATCTTCGGCTCCGGGGTAGTGGCAGCAGTGGACCGGGAGGACCGCGCGGCGGCGGCGGAGGCGCGTCGCTTTGGTGCCGCCACGCGGGGCTTGCCGGGTCGACGCCGCGGCTTGGCGCTGAAGCGCGGCTGGTTGGTGGCGCCCAAGGAGCACTGGCCACCGTGTGAGGGCGGGTTGAGCATGGAGATGGCAGGTGAGCTTATGTGGTAGGGAAAGAGCAATTAGTAATCCGTGGGTCCGTACCTTGGCCCTAGGGCGGTAGGCCCCTCAACGGCCCTAAAGTGGGTGCTGTCCATGGGCATAGAGATGGAATGAAATCGGAAGATGCCATGGTTGGCAATTGGCCACAAGAGATTTCTCTACGTGGGGATTCGTCTCTCTTTGTCTGTCTGTCTCTCTGTCTGCATGGCATTCGGTGGGGCGTTTGCATTTGCCAGTAATGATGCCCCCGGCTCCTGGGTCGGGGCCCGGCGTTGGTCGCCAAAAAGACGACCAAGGAAAAATACGCGTATACAGTTAACACACACGTATGCTTAAACGCTCCCCTCTAGCTGAAGCTGTACTGAGAAGCCTTACGTCCCGTTTCCCTTGCCCTCGCTTTCCCCCTGCGCCCGGTTGCGTCAGGCAATGTGTCCGGCGTGCCGACATTCCGTTACGTCTACAGCCCTGATTACCGGGAAACACAGGCTCGCTTTCTGCGCTGCCAGGCAAGTTCCCGCAATACCGGGCAATCTTCCTTAGCTGCCGCATCTGGTATTCTCTCGACGAATGGTCATTTGAAAGACATTCTCATCGTGCCCGGTATTGCACGCCTTCTTTTTTTTGGCGGCAACTATTTGGGACCAAGCTTCCAGGACTGCTGACTTCGTTTATACTATTTGTCGAGACGATTTGTCAATTTATACTACTGTGCAGCGAAGCCGTAATGTGGGAACCGTATAACTGACATAACTAACCGTGTAACCGTGATAAGCTCCTGCTTTACCCTTACCCTACCGCATGATGCTTTCCATCACGTCCGCAGGCCAGCTACGATCCGGCAACCATCGCGGCGCTCCTGCAGCAGGCGCCGTACCACGTGGACTCACTGCTAGCCATGCACGACCTTTACCGCCACATGGGTACGACAGACTGTACGGCACTAGGTGACGTATGCATGCGGGCGCATTTGCCCGATATGATCACCTCCTCCTCTCCTCCTCCTCCTCCTCCTTACAGTTAGTGACTCGTGGTACGCGTGCGTGCTGTAGCCGATCCATTCAGCTGAGTTCCTTCCCCGCTGCCGTTCCCTCAGGCGAGAACTCCTATGCAGAGGAGATGCTGGAAAGGGCTTTGTGGATGTTGGAGTCCGCCTGGCACCCCTCCTTTCAGCCCGCCACCGCCTCATGCCGTCTGGACTACTCAGTGGAGGAAAATAGGGCGTTGTTTGGGGCGCTGTTTCGCCACGTGCAGGTGTTTGGGTATGCGAGCCATGGCGGGTGGGGTGCTGGCGTCCCAGGCGGACAGCTTTCCTTAGGCAGGGACGCGGTGAAGATGATGTTTTCACGGAGTAGGACCTTTAGGTCTCTGTGCCTTGATTTTCCTGCCTTTCGGGACACTACTCCCTTTTGTGTCTATCCCTGGTCCCAATCTGTTGACACAGTAACCCCTTCTCTCTGTAACTGTCTGTCTGTTTGTTCTGTTTCTGTCCGCGTTTATCGGACTTTGGTTGGTTGTCTTAGAGATAGATTTGTTTGTTTGCGGGTGTGTCTCCTCCAGCTCCTGTCTTGTGTCCTAAACCTGCCAGGCTCTCAGCCGGCGGGGCTGTCACCGTGCCGCCCTGGAGTGCTGCAAGCTGCTGCTGGTGCTGGAGCCCGAGGACCCCCTAGGGGCGCTGTGCCTTATAGACTACCTAGCCGTGCGGGCGGGAAGGTAGGCGGGTGGGAAGCATAGGATGGTAGCGCAAAAGGCCTTTCAAAAGAATTCATCGCGGGCGGGATGTGATGAAGGGGGTGTGGAGAGGGCTTATACACGGTTTGGTCTACCTGGGGGAATTGCCTGAGCTGCCGGGCGTCTTGGGCTGGCAGCTTTTGGATGTGCGCTTGTGCGCGGTTTTCATAGTTATGATGCCGACGATTTGCCGCCACAATTACCGCGATTAAAAGCAGCAAAGGTTAAGCAGCAGCAACCGGTTGTACCCTGTTTTATGTTGCCTTGTGTTGCGGCGCCCACGTACGTGTACGTTGTAGGTACGACTGGCTGCAGCGGTTCGTACTGCAGTTTGAGGGCAACCGGTCACTTGCGCTGCTGCCCAACTACACCTTTGCGCTGCCCATGGCGGCGCACCGTGCAGAGCAACAGCAGGGGCAGGGACAGCAGCCTGGGAGCTCGTCGGCGGCTGCGGAGCGAGCGCAGCCAGGCGCAAGCAGCAGCAGTAGCAATAACAGCAACGGTACCAGCACCACAGCTGCGGGCGCATCTCCGCATGTAGGGAGGGGGGGTTCCCTTAGGTGGGACATAAAAGGGCTGGGTGTTGGTGGGGCCGCTCGGTCCTGCTGCGTGGCGCAGCGTGATATCCCCCGGGGAATCGGATCTGAGGATGCAGAGTGCCGACGCCAAAAGATGCGTACTAAATAGATTGGATGAATCGCTTCGATGGGCATAACTTCAAATTTGGTTAACAACTGTAATTGGGCATATTTAAGACATTGGGCATATTTAAGACTTGCCTCCAAGTGTAAAGGAGCCTCTCTATACGCCATTGCTGTTGTGGTGGTGCTGGTAGTGGTTTAGCGGCATTTGCGCCTAGAGCCGACGACCCTTTCTCAGCAGCTCCCTTCCTTCCCTTCCGCTCACAGGAGTTGTTGGTTGGGGCTCTGCTGCTGCATCCGCTGGTGCTGCCCCGGCTGGTCGCCAAGCTGCAGGACAAGGGCGCTGCCAAGGTGGGGGTCCACCAGGGCGGAACGGCCGGAGCAGCGTAGGCACACTCGCGGCTCAGATCATAGACACACACCATGTTGCTTCCCACCTCCTGCCACCGCCGCTGGCAACTGTCCATGCGCGGATCTGCCTGGTTTTCCGCTTGTGTACCTGCCTGTCTGCATGTCCGTCCGTCTGTCTATATTCCTGTATACCTTTATCGAACTGTCTCCCCCCCCTGGTGTTTTTCCTCCCCCTGCGGGCGGGCGCCCTCCAGGAGCCGCACTGGAAGGAGTTGTTATCCCGTAGGTTGTTCAGTGGAGCCTCAGATGGCGGCAGCACCTCCCTGTCCCATCTGGTCAGTGAGGGAGGGAGGGAGTGGGTGGTGCGGGTGGGGGCCCTAGCTGGTAGAGACGACCCGCACATGTGGCTGGTCCGGGGGTTGTTAATGATCAAGGCGGGCAGCCAGAGGGCGGAGTGGGGGTGGGTCTTGGGGGACTGCCTGGAAGGCAGGCATCACCACACAGGTGTTGGGTCATACGTGTGTTGCTTTCTCGTGCTTGACGCTGTTGGTTGCTGCATTCCAAGACCCCGGTGACCCCGTATCTGTCTGCCCTCCATTACAACTACTGCCACTACCACCACCAGCACAACCTCCGCGTCGTGATGTGCGTCTTGGCCGTGCCCTCGCCTTTCGCTGCGCGCGTCTTTTGCCCTTTACACGAAAAGCCCCAGTAGCGGTAGCAGTAGTAAGCATTAGGCCTTCGGGGGCGTCTGCATTTGGGTTTTGTTAGAAGCGCCTGGATGTTCATTTCCACTCAGACCCCACCACCGGCACCTTCATCTCCACCGGCGCAGGTGGGGCTGTACGTGGAGCGCAGTGGTGAGCTGTGGAAGCCTCCCGACCTGTTGGCCCTGCTGAGAAGGGCGGCGGAGGAGGCGGCGGACGTGGCGGATGGCAAGGTGCGGTGTAGCAGCGCAGCAAGAGCGCAGTGATGCAGTTCGGCGCGCGGGCGAGGGAAATGGGCGGGTCTCAGCATGGCGGTACTTTGTTGTTTTCCCTGACGCACTGCACTGACCCACTGCACTGACTCTCCTCCCATCTGCCACTATGCTTCCTGGGGCCAGGTCGCCCCCGCCAACGGCATCAGCGCCGCGGACTGGCGCACTCTGGCGCGGGAGTCCTTCCCGTCCTCCGCCTCCAACGAGTACCGCCACCTGAGGCTGGCGGACTTCAGCGACGCCGTCAACGCACTGCCCAGGTGAGAGGAGGGGCGAGGAGGGGCCGACCGGCTAAAAGACGGCACCGCAGCAAATGGGTCGTGGGGCATCAGAGGGCCCGTCTTGCACAGGAGTGGTCACGTCCCTCCAGAGCAACTACCGGTGCACAAATGCGGTAAAGGGCGGAGTGGAAGGCCGGGCGCACTTAAAGGGGCTCTGGGGATTTCGACGGTCTTAATACTCTTTCCCTCCAACACCCGCAAGCAAGGCAACATAAACTTCCCCGGAATCGCCGGGTTTACCTGCCGCGCTACCTGTGTGCTCTATCGTTCGTGCATTCTTGTAGGGAGGAGGTTGAGGCTGCGGTCCAGGGAGGGGGAGCCATGCAGGACGTGGAGGAGGCGCTGGCGGAGCTACAGGTAGGTTGTGGCAAAGTGTGTAGAGGGAGGGGAGGGAGGGTGGGAGGCGGGAATAAGCGGGAAGAAGTAGGTTGGATCTTAAGGGAGGGAGGTGAGCCGGGGGGCTAGGGCGGCTTCTAGTCGCAAGAAAGGAGGCGACGGAAGGAGGTGCACATGCTAGCTACCGGGGCATGTGCACTAAGGTTGGGGGGGAAAGCGGGTTGGAGGCAGGAGGTCTGGTACGTGAAGTATTGTAGACTATGCCAATGCCTTCGCATGTGCTTGTCCGGCAACTCCTGCATTGCGATGCGAGTATTGTGTGCGAATGTGTTTCCCTATTCTGTTGCCATCCTTCCCGCGGACAGGAGCAAATGATCCTGGCAGCGCAGCAGCGACCACAACAAGCCAACGGCGGCGGCGGACCCCCGGCCATGACCGACGAGCAGCTTCGAGGAGCCAATCCGTTACTGCTGCTGCTGCGCTCGCTGTTACCCTGGGTGAACGCGGGACAGCAACCGGACTATGCAGCGGAGGATGCAGCAGCGGCCCCGGCAGGGGCGCCCGCAGGAGGCGCTGCTGTACGGCAGCAGCAGCCGCAGCAGCAACTAGAATATGACGAAGACGACGGCCATTTGGATGACGAGGAGGGTGTCGTGCGGCAAGTGCGGCGGTGAAGTGCATGTGGCCGATTTGACGCATGGATATGTTGATAGATGGCGGACAAACGCTGGTGGATTGACGCAACGCTATGCGCGTTGTGTCCTTTGCAGGTCTCGTGGTTGGGGCCGTGTGCTTCTTCGCTCTGGCTTTCCTTGCGGAAGTGGAACACAAGAATTCATACATTGTTGTAAACTCAACTCGTAAATGATTGACCATTGACTCGTGTCTCCTTTCCATAGAGTGTTTTGTGACATGTGACATGGTCCCGAGTGTTTGCAACAACTTTGCATTCATGTCTGGCTGGCGGCCGGTAAGCAGCAGCACCAGCGGCCGTAGCAGCTCAGCGCGGTACAGCAAAACACTGTAAGAATGATGGCCAGCCTACAGTTACAGCAAAGACAAGATAGAGCTAACTGCTCCCAGGCGAACACGATTGCGCTTCTCTTTGCATGGGAGGAGCCTGTCGCTATCATTTTGTCTGTTGCGTGTGTTGGGTTTTCCATCTCGTCCTTGCAGCTCTGCTTGTGACGCTGTGTGTTTCCTTCCTTCCGGACATTCGCGATAGACCTGGCATCCTCACTCTCCCAAACGAGGCGCGAATCGCTGTTTCCCTTCCCTTACCCTGCCTGGTACGCACGCCGTCTCGCTCTTCCGCCTTGAGCTCCCGTCTGTACCTGCCTTATTGTGCATCTGTATGGCTGGGAATGTCTTGGCCGGATGCGAGACAACAGCACCAAGCACCATCACCGAGCGAGGCACGTGCCCGGTTACCCCTACCCCGGGGTTAGGTTATCCACCTTCGTACATAGCCACATGGGTAACCCTTACCCCTACGCCCTGGGTTACGCTTAAGATGAGGTTACCCCCGTTTTATGCCATAGGGCACAAGGAGCTGGCATGCTTGGGTAGGTGTTTTCCTTCTGCGCAGTTAGGGACGACGATGCCTGCAGGTAAAGGGGGGTGCGCTAGTTGACGTAAGTCAGGTGAACAGGAGTTTTGTACTGGGGTTACGGTTCTTTACCAGCTTTACAAATCAGTCGTGCTTTTCATCATGGTACGCAGGTGGGAATGATATTGGCCTTTTCCCTTTACATCTAATTAGTTTCATAATAAACTACCTAATGTTGTTAAAAGGTTACATAGCTGATAGCTTCTGGGACAGCGGCCCATGTGTGGTCATGAGAAGCAAGGGTTACTGCAGCTGCCCTACGGGTTCCCTGGGGCCAGTTTGGATGAACACGTGAGTGCATGCAATGCGCCATGGCGGGTCTCACAGGGGCTACTGCACACTGCTCTCATTTCCCCCTCGTGGCACCAGAGGCAACGTGGTAGTTACATTACGATTCAAAGCCAATATGGTCAACACATGCGTCGCGACACAGCAATGTTACCATAGCGTCGCTACACACCACAGCACTCGCCCGCATGGACAGCATCCTCTCCAAAATCCCAATACACGTGTCCTCTACGGTGCTCAGGTCCCATTCCGAAAGCCCCATGATGCCACAAAAATATGAAGGCGCGCGCCGGGCCGAGCAATCAAGGCATGTCGAACAACTGTCAATACGCATAGCAACTTGCCTAACCCTTCCTCCTCCTCCTTCTTCCTCCTCCATGTTCCCCTCCTCTAGAGACATCTGACCCCATGACCTGACCTCTACCTACAATACTTCACTTCCCGGGACACACTGCCTTGTCTCCCTAGAAAGCCTAAAAAGCGCTAAAATGCATTTTTCATCTGCACGTACCCAAACGTAAATGGGCCTTATGGCGGCCGCAGTCCAAGGTCGTCCAACAGTTGCCCGGGAATGTGGTAGTGGACCAAATCGGCCACAGCTCTCCCACAACCTCGCAGCAGCTAGACCGCGCCGCAGCAGCTGATGCCTTGCTCCAGAGACCTGACAGTTGCCCTTGTTGCTCCGCTGGGGGCGCTCCACACCGCATCGACTAGTTTTCTCACATGGTCGCGGGTTGTGAGGAAACATCTGGCTCGTAGCGGGCTCCCGAATGAACCTTGCCCTAGGCACAAGAGACGTTGTTGTAAAGGGACGAGTACACAAAGAAGGTTAGGAAAGACAGGGATCCTAGTGGCTGGCAGACGTCAAAACGAAGTCAAGATTTCCTTGTGCGACTCCCATCGCCGCACCTGGGTAGGCAGATTGTACTCGAACGGCATGGCGCGGTTGTCGAAGACGCCGATGCTGTTGCCTTGGTCTGTGGCCTTCCACTGCCGGAAGACACAAGGGGGGAACGGGACCCGCGAGGCCGCCGTGTGCAGCGCGCGGCATACGCATGCGTTGAAAGGCTGGGCCACCAAGACGCCGTGTGGCCGCTCAACCAGCTAACCAACAAGACATTCAGCAAGCCAAGGCCAGACCGCCAGAATGGTAATTAGCATAAACTTCCCGCCCTGAATAAAACCCTCACCAGGCCCTTTCTCTCTCCCAGTCCGTTCCAAATCTTATACTACGTCGGCACTTTACCTGGGCGATGCGATAGAAAAACGACGGCTTGTGGGGCGCTCCGGTCAGCGCCAACTGCTTGTCTGGATCACGACGGACCTCAATGCTGGGACTGCGGGGATTATTAAGCCGTCCTTGTTGACTGGGCAAAGGACGTCACAGCTAGGGCAGGCTTTACAGTCGCCTTTAGCGTGACAATGACACAGCCAGCGGTGTATCAGCCGTCAACTTACAACGACTCGCCGGCAGACGTCCACATCTCCCTGTAGTAGGTGTAAATGCCCATGCCCACAGCTCCGGCCACAAGAAATCCCAAGACGGCTACCTGTCCTCGCGAGAATTCAAACGAGTGCACAGATGAGGATCTGGGGACTTAGACGGAGCGTCCATGGCCATTTAGATTTTTTGACGCAGTGACCCACGGGTCAGCACCGCTGCCCAAAACGCGCCGTCTGTCAATGACAGACCCTTAAATCCAAGGCTTATGTAGAGCGTTTTATGCGGGTATCAAAACGCATCAAGCTGCGCGTTTACGGGATCCCAGACCAGAGCGGATGCGCTTAGGCTGAATTCAGTGACGGAGGAAAGCCGACTGCCTCAACGTCCATAGTATTGTTACGAAATGGTATCCCCGCTCGGCCCCAGGCGCCTTGCGAATGCAGTTGTGACTTGTGCTGCGCTTTGCTCTTGTTTCAAGCTCCCACCTCTGGCACATCTCGCATGGATATCCATATCTTCGATAGCGTCCAAAGACGGCGCGTGGACGCAGGTGACGCCGGAGACGGCATTTTTGTCCCGCGAGCAAGGACACGACTCCTGGCAACGACTTGGATTCAAGTGTTGTCTGCAGCATTCAATGAACGGTGAATCCAAAACCACAATCCGTGTGCCCAGCTCTGCCTTGCGGTCCTCTTGACTACTTACTTCTGCGAGACACTGTCTCCTGGCAGGGCTGTGGGTTAGCAGAACCAGACACACTTTTGCGCCTCTTGTATATACAAGATTTAATTGGCACCTATGGAATAAATGGGGCCCTTTTCAGTACTAGAGGCAGCTGCTCCGAATCTTGCCCAGGGTTTGATCATACATGCGCCTTTTTTGCAAGATGGCTTCCGTGACTCATCCCAAATGGCGGGCATCAGCACCCTTCGATTCCCAACCAATGCTTTACTCGTGCGGATCAATGCAGGGCCAATGTTTTATAAATCATTATAAATTGAGTCTTCCGTCAAAGCATCCGTCACATCGGCATACCTATCCGGCGTGCAAAGAGAAGAATGCGCAAGGCAGCCCTGAAAGTGAGGGTCAGGGCGCCGCCTAACACACAAAACATACAAACCAAACGGCCTCCCCAACGCAGTGTCCTGCCGACGTACTACATGGCGATATGGGTAAACGACAATGTTGACATGGCGATATGGGTAAACGACAATGTTGTAAAAAAACGCCGCGGCAAGTGTGGTATAATGCACATAAGCTACATGGTATTGAAGCGTCAAGCAGCCGTGACATGCAACCATCGGCGTCGATGTGAACTCCAACCTTTCAGGACACCTGCAAGTCATTTCGACGGCGCAAAGCGCTGGCAGATTGAAGTTTTGCAGGTTTAATGGTTGTCTGACCCGAAGCTGCAACAACAGGCGTGTACCAAATAATGAACTCGCATGCGAACGTGCGAGGAGCACCAGTGCAAGCGCACACGGTCCAGCGGGTCCTGAGGAGGTACCTTTCAGCGCCAACTGGACACACCATCACCTGTGTCGTTTGCCGCCGCGGGATAATTTTCCCCTGCATTCCACGCTATGCACCAACGGGGAAAGCGGAAGTGGGCTGCCCAGCTCTCTTTTCTCCAAAACGAGAGCACGGAACGCACACGCGTAATCAGTCGAGACTCCAGGAGCATTCAGCCCACAACTCGCTCACTTCATGACTTCAGGAAAGCGCGCATCATTGATACTGTCCAAAAAGTAAGCAACCTTCAGCCCCCTCGAAAAGCGAAGCACATTGCCAGGAGGAAGCACAAACCCGCATGAGCCTCGGATCATAAGGCATCCCTTTTTCCATACATAGGAAGCCACAATAATCACCGAACACCCAACAGGCATCGCCGTGCGCAAAGTGAGCCATCTACCTCCGCATGTCTATGGAAAGGGAGGACGAGATGGAAAGCGGACAGGGGGACGTCGCACAACGTGCCATAACAGTAATTGCTGTTGCCACCCGCTAACATATATCGTTCGACCAAACAAACTATGCGCAACACGTGCTTAACCACGTGCGAGACGATGCGGACCGCATCCCGACGCCCGTAGGGAATTAACCCGATAGGAGTACATGAACCAAACCTCAATGATGTCTCGTTCGTCAAATAAACTCGCATGCTCCTTTTACCTCCTCTGGGTACACATGGCCCCGCAACTAATGATCTTCGGTGATACGGTAATGAACATAATGGCGGCGATGATGGCGATGCACGTCAAGTCGTAGCCATCGATAAGATGCGAGCACGGCTGTACCTACTAAGCCTCCTGCCTGCTTTGTTCCGGAGCCTGGGCGGCCCCGGTAGTGCCATACTGCTATGCCCCACCACTGCACTCCTGCCTGCCGATATCTGTCAACAGAGATGCCTAGCCATGCACCCCCTCTCGTCCGCAAGACTCTGAATACTTCCCTCGCGCTCCAATACTTCCCTTTCCCACCTATCTATGTACATCTCACCTGCATTGCCACCAAACGCTACTGCCTGTGTCCAGGTCTCGACTGGGCCCACAATACGATACCCTTTCTATCCCCTACTTGGAATGTGGCCAGGGTCTGTCCGGTTATGTTATCCTCGGCTCCTCGCACGCACTCAACAGGGGTCACGTGAGCAGTCTTCACTTCTCCGCTGAAAGCAAGAACATAGAGGTTTCAGGGAGGAAAACCATGGAGTTTGCGGAATAAATAAGTACGCGATACCGCACAGCAAGAAAGAATGCGAGGTCACACCGGCCAGCCTTCAATGTCTCACGCTCCTCATCATCAGTAACTCCATCATGCCCACAACTTCAATGCGTGCTGCAGCTGCTGCAGCCGCGTCAGCGCATCGCAGCTCCGAAAACCGACCCGCATCTCCTCCGAAACCTACCCGCATGGGACTTCATTCATGAGACCACCAACCTTTATCCTCGCAGCATCATAATTACCATAAACGATATCCCCGTCACTACATTCGGACATCGCCCTCAATCGCCACTCAATTATCATTACCACCACCATCAGTCCTGGCACGCCGCGCATCGCCCGCAAGGTTCTCTGAAGCTGCGCGAGTACCTCACTGCCTGCGATGACTGGTCCCTCGCACTAACGGCGTCCCGGTCCCAACCTTACCCTGTAATGCCTCGGCCGCGGCAACCGTCGCAGTTACCGTTGCCACGGGCGTCCCCGCTGCCGCCGCCGCTCGTAATACGACAACGTACGGATACCTGCATACACCGTACTCCCAGGCGGGCATCCGAAAAGCCAGATCCGCCAGTAACAGCAGCACGCCCGCCAGGCAGGTTGAGTTGCACGCGAGCCACATCCATGGGTGAGGAACTGCGTCCTTACCCCACAGGTATCCGAGGCCGTATAACGCTCCCGTGAAGAGCGCCAGCGGCAAGCAGAGGACCCATGCGGAGACATGCAGGTGTAAGGACACCAGAAGGTTTATGGAGAGGCGGAGAGAACCCACGAATTCACCAATCCGAAACCAGCAGCAGCAGCAGCCGGCAGCGGTGCCGGATGTGGTGTGAAGCTGGTTCTGCAGCCGGCGGCCGCACCAGCGCCAGGTGGCGACGATAGCCGCCACGATAGCACTCACAGCGCTATGCACGACGATGACGAGCGCTACCAGCAGCACGACCGGCACCGCTAGCGGTGCCAAAGGGGTGTAAACCATCAGCACGGCGATGAAGCTGAGCACGGTGCGCCCAGCGCGGGCGCACCAGCCTGACCCTTTCTTTCCAAGCGCGTATTCCCGCAGGTACTGATTTACAACACGAAGCGCCTCACGCTTCAGACGCGGCATGCCTGCACCGCCGGTATGCGCACCACCAGCATGCGCTGTCCCTCCTCCGTGTCGCTGCGGTGTCGGTCCCGGCATCCCCATCGCCGTCGCTGCGGCGGGGTTGGGCCAGGTGCCGGCTGCGGTGGCTGATGGTGGCACGCGGCTGGACGCGGACATCGTGGCGAGCGCCGCCAGGCGATCCTCCAGCCAGGGGCCGCCGCGCCGCGAGGGGCTATTAGCCATGGGCGAGGGTACGTCTTTGACCCGTGAATCCATTGACCCAGGAAATTCCTGTTGGGCCGGTAACCGTCCACCGCGCAGCTGGCCGCTCTGCGCGTTGGGGCTGCTGGGACCCGCCTCGGCCGCGGCGCGAGACCGGACCGACCCTCGGGACGAGGCGGAGTTCACGAGTGAACGGTCCTGCCGCATTGGCTCCACAGGGCTGTATGGCACGTACGCGTCGTTGTCATCGACGTCGTCACCACTGCTGCGCCTGCGGGTACCGCCGCGGTATGGTGACACAGGGGACGGCACCGCGCGTGGAGAAAAGCCGCTGGGAGATGTTCCATGTACGACCGATACGGGTCCCGGCCGGCTGGCTGCACGGCGGCTTTGGCTATTCTTAAAGGAACGACTGGTGTTCCTGGCAGTGCCATCACCGCTGCCGCGGTCGATGGTGGGGTCTTGTGATTCCTCTTCCGTATCGCCGCGTCTGATGCGCGCACCGTAGGGTGATGAAGCGCGACTGGACTCATAATCGCCGTTGCCGCCGCGGCTAGCACCGCCTGTCGACGACCAGCCACGGCGGTCCTGACTGGACGATCGCAGCTGCGACGGTGAAGACTGCCTCTGCAGTCTGCTGGATGGAGTGTGCGGCACGGCCATTTGCCGGGTGCGACCTTCCGCCAACGGACCTGGCCCTGAAGATGCTCCAGCGTAGCTATCCATGCCTACTGCAAGGGGTACTGAAGTTGCCGCTGCGGCGGTGGCGGCGGTGCCGCCGCATCCACCTAAGGCTTCACAAGCCTGGCTCTCCGCGTCATGCACTGAACCTAAACTGGATCCGGGCTCAAAGTAAGTCCTAGGCCTGTACAACGTGAAGCTGGATGATAGAAACGCGCTAGCACGTGTTGCGCCGGCGACGGCACCGTGGCCATGTACATGGTGCTGTAAGCCGTAGGGGGACGCCGGGAGCAGGGTCCCCACAGGCGATGTTGCCGCCAATGTTGTCCCGTGTCCATATAGCCAGCCCACAAGGCCCCCGCGGTTGTGTCGCTCCTGCCTTTCAGCCGCCTCCACTGCCGTCACTGCTGCTAAATCCATACAGTTGTCCGTCGCCGGCGACGCTAAGGACTCTGCAACGGGGCCCCCGGCGCCAACACTAACCGTACGCTCTTTGCCATGGTCCTGAGGGGTTAGAGGTGACCTGACGGAGCCGCCGCTGCCGCGACAGCCCCTCCCACCGAGTCCCACGGTTGTCGTCTCTCTGCCCAAATCAGACCACGATGGCTGGTTGGCTGTAACAACCCCCAAATTCCTGCGTATCACCGACGGCGATGGCAGACCACCACTGCTCATGCTGTGCACATCAGCCACTCCTTCAGGCGCGGGCAGCACTCTGGTATCGTAGAGCGGTAACGACTTCGCTAACCCTACCATTTCCTGTGGCTCGTTCAAGGACGGCGGCATAACCCCACTGCCGCGAATGGGCTGCTGGCCGTAGACCCAGGACTCTCCCACGGCGCCCGCTGAATCTGATGGCCGCCGCCGCGGCGTCTCCGGCGACTGTCGCGACTCTGTACCGTCTCTACTGCCCTCCGTCTCCGTGGGGTTACTTCCCCTAGAGTTCTCTCCACTCTCACTGCCGCGATCTTCCTCAACATTTTTGTCACCAGCAACCTCCTTAGCTGAATCAGGCTTGCCGCTGCCGCCACCGCCGCCGTCTGGTTTGGATGCCGCGACACGGGACGCCATGCTCGCTGCCAATTCGCGCGTCGCTCGCATCAGGAAAAGCGTCAAGCCAATGGACAGCCCCGAAAGCGCCGGCGGTACTATATACAAGTACCGCCCGCAATTACGCACACTCGTACAGTATTCGGTGCGCTGGGGCAGCGACATGGCATAACAAAGGAATGCGGCGCCGACGTGTACGGCGACGGTGACGATGGCGCGGATGACCGGACCCCAGGGGATGTCGTTCACCAGCCAGCCACCAAAGACCTCCACCCCACCCAGCAGATTGTTACCGTATTGGCTCAACCTATGTACGGACCGCCGTGCGTGTGCAACAATCACTAAGCTCGCCATCCCGCGGACGCCAGCTCTGCTGCCAAAGGGGCTCGCTGCCCCAGCCGCTTCTGCAGCCGTGCCGACCTGCACAACAGATCAAACACGATGGCATGTAAAGACAAGCAACCAGGATGGGTCGTATCTCGTATTCAACTGCGTTGTGTCACATGGAAACACCCATTCTGGCCTGGATACCAGCGCATCCAAACAGCGTACAGGAGAGCACCTCTGCTTAGTCCCACTACTGCTGTCAGGACACACATAGTACGCAATGTTTGTCCGTGGACCATGGAAGCCACAAGAACCCCGCCGCAGGCACCATCGGCCTCGTACCTCCCGTGCTCGGTCATCGCTCCTCATGGATCCGCTTCCCATGGGGTTGCCTACACGCTGGCCCGACGGGCCGCTCAATGGCACCGCAGACTCTCCAGAAACCGGCACCGTCGCCGCAGCAGCGGGAGCAACAGCACGTGAAGCCGCAGGAGCATCACCAGCGCCCTGCAGCGCAGCGGCTGCCCATGCAAACTCCTGACCCAAGCTCCGCTTCCACGAAATGCCCCCTAGCGCGCGCCTGCTTTGGGCCTTGCTGGCCGGCGCCACCCTCTTACGCGCCTTACGGGCGGCCAGCACCGAGTGCGCGACCGCCGCAAGCAGCACTGCAAGCGCGATGGTGCCAAAGGTTCCCCACACCCACAAAAGGTCTAGCAATGGCTCGAAAATGGTGCACGCATTGTCGCGAATGTGGAAGCTAAGGTACCGGCTGGCGGCTATGGCGTAGCCCGTCCTATGGCCACCAGGCGTCCACAGCTTCGGATTGCCGTACAGCAGGACCGTAAAATTGAATGGCGTGAGAGCAGCAGCCGTGCCATTGCCCGCCCAGGTGTCGTTGTATATGCGACCAGCGGAAGACTCGCGCCACGCAACACCAAGCAGCGGGCAGCCATCGCTGCCGTACATGTAAGACGTCGAGTAAGACAGCCAGAAAGCATACGCGTCACTTATGGAGGCGCTGAATAACGAGGGTGTGGGTACATAACTGCTGGGAGTGGTGCCCTCGGTGACGGGGGTAAGCGGCTTGGCCGCACGGCTCGCCAGTATGGTAGACGTCGCCACCTTGGCCACGCCGCCGTCGGGGCCGCCCTCCTGCTGTAGGAGCCGCCGCTGCACCGCCGACAGTCCAATGCTGTTCATATCGTACGAGGTGCATGCACTCGACAGCCACGTGTCTGGCAACGTGCCACGGATGTCATTGTACGACAAATCCAGTGTACGGCCACAGCCGCCGTACCTCATCAACGAATCTGTCAAAGGCCCGCTCAACCGGTTATGTGACAAATTCAAGTACGATAACGGCGGCGAGGGGCCAAACGTCGCCGGCAGCGGCCCCGTCAGCTGGTTGCGGGACAGGTCCAAACGCTCCAGGGAGGGCAGCTGCAGCCAGGAGCTTTCCGGCGGTAGCTGTCCTGTGAGGGCGCAGTCCTGGATGCTGAGGCTTTGGAGCAGGGATGGCTCAAGGTTCGGCCGACGGTAGAGGCGCGAGTACGCCAGAAGAATCGTGCTGACATTAGAAACAGCGGCGTCGGAGGTGTGGTTGGCAGGCGTAATGTTAGTGTTACTGCTGGGCGGCGGCGGCGGCGGTGGCGAAGAATTGGTGCCTGAAGCAGTTGCATTTTGGCCGGTGTCCGTGTTCGCAGCAGCTAGCGCCATGATAAGGGGCTGGAGGACGTACGGTGCGAACACCGGTACTGGATCGGTGCAGGTGATGCTTAGCGTTTTCAGCTGCCGAAGGATTAATCCGGCAAAGACGTTGTGGCCAAACTACAATTGGGGGAGGCACGCGGGGGGCGGCCCTAAAGTTACGTACATCTGCAGTACTGCACTTGCTATCAACGGTTGGGCTGCAAGGGGATTGATTTTTTGGAGGTGGTACACTAAACACCCTGCAAGGATGCAACTTCATCCTCAAGCAGTAGGACCGCGCCCTGTCGAGTGGAACTCTCGAAAAATAAATTTTCCCGAATTATTTTGCGCCTGACTGGCCATCATCGCTTCCAACGGTAGCGTCGACTCAGAAGTAAATCTGCCGCGGCAATCCTTCGTGGCAACGACTTCAGGACAGATGTCCGATTCAGCGGAGGCATCCGATCCAGCTCTGCATCTCTAAACCCATGTGCCCCTTTTCCTCTGTCCTGTCCCTCCTTATCCTGTCATGTACTATCTACCTGCCCTGTCCTGTCCGACACTGCAGCGCGCCTCCGAGTTTCACCACCAATAACCCTATCTGCGAAGCTGCCACGCAGCTCGTAACCAGGCTCGTAGCTCAGTCCCCTGACGGCTTTGCTGTAGTGCAGGGCAGTGTGCTATTGGCGGCGGCATATGCTCGGACGCTGTGTGCACAAGGGATCTCTTCGGTTGAGATTGGTTAAGAGATTGGTTCATGGAGGAACACGGCACCGCTTCATGGAAGTGGTCAGGTTCAATTCAGGGTCCCGTTTTGTGTGCGCCACATCCCTAAAAATCGAAGCAAGTGCCCTGCATCATCCGTAAGGCAGGTGCCCCCAACCGCTCATGGGTGATGCTTTTCAACGAGCCGACTAGCACACACGCATTTGGGAGGCAAAGGGCGGTCGCTTGTTCCCACCTGTAATAACCGCGTGATGTTCTTGGCCTGAACCTCAAGTCCAAGGGGAATATAGATGTACGTGTCGGAACCCGTGGAGTTTATGTACTCCGTTGCGCTGCTCCATTTGCAACCGGAGCCACTACTGCCAATGCATGAAAGCCCCGTATCCTGTAATTGTATCCCACTTGTCAACGGGAAAGGCTCCAGGTCTATGAGCCACCTGAGGTCCTCTCCCATGCATCCGACATCCGTTATTCGTGAGCAAAATGACATCCGCGTTATGAAGTCAACCAAGGACAACGGAATTGTTTGATGTTTTCCTTCAGGACTCGGTGGCAAGGGTGGGCGTGGACTGGGACGAGGAGGACGAGGAGGACTCGAAGGTCGCCGAGGGGATGGGGGACTCTGTGCAGCGCAGAAGCGGCCTGAAAAAACACATATATTATATATTATAGGTCACTTATCGTTTTGTAAAGCTGTAGAGGTCAACAGTCACTTGCACTTACCTGCGAGTAAGACAAAGCTGGACGCGGCCGCGAGAAGCAACCAGAAGCGCATGTTGCTCTGAGCTGAAGCAGCACCCCTCCCAGAAGTTAATCAAAAGAAGAAACGCTCTATGCATCGTGCCCTCCTAGTCCATGGATGTCTCCCACCGACCAGCGCGACCCTTTGGAATGCACTTCCATGTTGCAAGTGTAACGTCAATATATCTAAGGTTCGTAACAGCGGGAAGAAGGCAGCGCAGCTGGAACCTTCAACTTGCCCATCGGCTTCGTACAAGGTCTACGAAACTTGGCTTGCCCGCCAGATGGCCTGATCACGTACTAATTTGATTCTTCTGGTTGCGCTAAGATGGGATGAACTCTCACGTTAGCTTTATCGCGGACGTGGGTTTAAGATTACCGTCCGGGGTGAACGGAGGGATTGTTATTTTAAGGGCTGGCACGGTATCCGCATTACCATCAGGGTGTATATATTTCTAGTTCTACTTGAGTCACACGTTATCCAGTGCCATGCCTACAGCGAAACGATGTCCATGTTTCCGTTATAACGTTCACCTCCCTAACAGTTCCTAACCCAGAACCCGGAACGTCAAAAATACTGATTTATCCTCATGGAACATCCAGACCTGGCTTGTGACGGCATGCGCACAGCAGGGCCCTAATTGCAATCAACATCCGTTGGAACACGCCAAACGAAACATTCCATTCCTTGTCAAGGGTCAGAGTTAAGACAAGGGATATCAAGGACGGCTTCGTGAAAGCCTGTCCTCTAGACGGCAGGTCACTTGAAGGTGGCTTGTGAGTTGTGACTAGGCGCGGTGGTTATCTGTTTGTACCGCAGATGTATATTGTCAGAATGTGTGTTTCTTAGTTTCAACACGCCGGATACCTCTGACAGAAGGATACGCGAGAATCCTCATGGTAGCAAGAAGATCATTGACTGCAACATTTGAATTAAATGTTAAGGTCAGCATGGCAAACTAGGGTGGACCTAGCAGTAGATACCTTTTGGGACACACAGCTTACCCGAACCCACTAGCTTGAGCAGCTTGTTTTGAAAAGCATGTTTGTAATTGAAGTCTTATAAGTTGGCTAGCTTGCTAAACGTTGCAGCCCACACACCTTGGCATCCGTCTGGACTTTCCAGTCGGCTTATTATTGACGCATTCAGCATCTCGTTTTATTGAATCTCTCGAAGTATGGCCTCTAAACAGTTCCTGAGACGGCTGCCGCTGTTTTCGAGAGGTGGGGCGCTTCTGGAGAAGGCAGTGTGCTGACAAGGTTTAGTCGATCGCCTGATTTTCTTACTCCTTTGCAGAGAGGCTAAACCAGCTTAACCTCAACCCAGGAGCTTTTCCTGATGTTGCCAACGATGTTCTCCCTATTGTGACGGGTTCCAGCGAATCAAGTACATCTCCACGGTAAGCCAAAATGGCCTACCTTATCTCGGGCTATATAACAATCTCCCTGCACATGCAAATTTGGTGTCGATGCCTTCAGGCCGCCGCTTTCATCGCCTGTGGCAGGCAGTGTAAGAACTGTACTGGTAAGAATTTCATATTATCTGTCTCTTTGTCGGCACGAAACGATCTCTTGGTTGTGCAAGCTATTTTGTGTGGTGGTGTCGTTGCCGCTGCTCTGTAGAAGCCTGGAGCCTTGCCACAGACGCTGGGCCAATGGAGCCAGCGCCTCTCCCATCTTCAGTCACTCCCGAAACCGCTCAGCACTTTGGCGTTGACTTCTCCCGGCGCGGATTCGACACGTCCTGGGTGGGCTCCGGTACCCGAGGCTGGGCACCATTCCTCCCCGACCGACATCGCAGCAGCGACTTTGCCGGCCATTGCTGGCCTGCTGAAGCATAAGCTGCCAGTTCCTACCGTATCGGCAATTAGCTATGAGCCCAAGGTCGATATTGAGCCCGCATCAAAAGCCGCCGCAACAGCCACCGCACCAGTTGTCGAGGCCAAAGCTGTGACCTCGAGTTTCCCCGCAACCTCCTCCACCGATGATGTCCTCTCCGCAGCTGTCTCAGTTTCCACTGACGACTCCTCTCCATCGTCAGTGCGCCCCCTCCTGGAGCCCCTCGACTCGCCGCAGCATCAGCAGTCCCAGCGACAGCCGCAGGCTGCTCAGCAATCTGCCGTCCGTCGTGCTACCGGCAACAACGCCCGTGGCAGCAATGCCGCCAGTAGCTCCATTCAGCTTAACAAGCACATCATGGCCTGCAGGAACACTGAGGAGCTGCTAGCGCTCGTGCAACACCGCGGCGCATTTTTTGACTACTTTAACATATCCACGGCGCTTGCACGCGTCCCCAAGCTCGCGCTTGTAAGCCCCGCCGTCGGACACGGCTCTTATCATCTTCATGGTGTGACGGCTTCGCCACCGCTACCGCCGCCATTGATTTCAGCCCCGGCGTCGGCGGCTGCCGCTGCCGCGGCGGTGTTGCCTAGCGATATTCATCTCGACGCGGCGGGTCGTTCCCTGTTGGACCATCTGGCTCAGCTGATGGTAACCCAGGTCGACAGCTTCGATGCCCGCGGCCTTGCCAACTCGGTGCGTCACCTTATCGGGATAGTGAATGTCTTCACGGGCGTATTGTGCTGCCTTTTTAACCACTTGTCTTCCTGTAAACCGCCAAGATGCGTTGCTGCGCCCATGTGCGTCTAACCCGCATTTGATGGTCATCATCGCCAATCACCACCACGCGGGTGCTCCCACAGGGATCGCATTTCAACCTGATTGTAGATCTCCTACAGCGTGCCGCATCCCGCTGTCTTTCATCCTAACGCTGATGATGGACGCAATCCACTGATGAATGTGATGATGAATGTGTCTTAAATTTCTTGTTTACACGATGTTTCTCCTCGCGCACAGGCATGGGCGTTTGGCAAGCTTAAGTACGTGCCTTCGGGCGGCCTGCCGTCTGTGATTGCGCAAGCGGCGCTGCGCCGCATGCCTGAGTTCAGCCCCCAAAACTTGTCCAACCTTGTGTGGAGTTTTGTCTACATGCACCACGCGGACGAGGTGCTGCTGTCGGCTGCGTCGCGCTTTGTGTGCGCGCGTGTGGGCGAGTTCAAACCACAGGTGCGGCCTGACGTCCACGTTTTCTGATCGCAGCTTCAGGATGCGCGCGTTTCTCCCCGTATGTACGCTGGATGCGTGACGGGCCAATCAATGGGGTTTTGGGCCAAGACGTAGCTGTTGGGGAATGTCATGGTTGCTCTTCTGGGAGGGTATTATGGAACGCCAGCTGCGTAATGATGCGGCTTTTCGGTTTAGTGGTGGATCTTTCGGCGGCCTTACAACTCGGTGGTCACTGGAATTTTATTAGCCTCCCTCTGCTTCCTTACCCCTGTTAGGAACTGGCCAACATTGTGTGGGCATTTGCCAGCCTGGGGCACCGCGACGACCAGATGGTAAGGATGAGGATGGCTGCCTGGCGCATGACAAATTTTCCTGTGTTTGCAAGGGAATGAGTTGCCACGTTTGTCCAAACCCTCCAATGGACGGTAAAGCCATATAGGAAATATTGTTTCAAGGGGCACCTGCAGAAGTCTTTCTTTTGGCACGTTGATGCGTGCACCTTATCCTATTTGAACGCTTAAGGAGCGATTTTCCTTGTCCGCCGCTCGTCCCGTCTGGGCCATCTGGGTTCGTATCAGCTGCCCGTCTGCGGTCGTGCTGCTCTCTGCGTCCTGGTCCTGGTGGCCTATTGTTACGCGCCTTGGGTTTTCCAAGTCGGCGTTTCCTCCTCTCTCGGCGTCGACAGTTATGTTATTGCTCGTGATATCCCCCCGTTGCCTCTCTGCCTGCAGCTCCACGTGGCAGCCAAGCAAGCCCAGCGCATCGCCCCGCTGTTCAAGGAGCAAGAGCTATCTAATATGCTATGGGCGCTGGGCAAGATGTCCCTGCGCGACCAGCCGCAGGTGCTGGAGGCGCTTATGGAGGAGACGCGGGTCAAGCTGCCGGCCTTCCTGCCGCAAGTATGTAAACGTTTAGGTGTATCCCTGCATCCCAAGAATCTGGGAGCCGGGTATGGTGGCATGGCAGCCTTGACAAAATTTCGCGGTGAACCGGCGAATCCGCTGTTTCTCGAGCATCCTGGGCCCCCATGGAATCTTGCTCGTCGCCGAGTTTTGGTCAAGTCTATACAGCTATCACCACCGCCCGCACCGACCACATCCCTCCGTTGTTTGCGTTGTTTGTATTTTGTCGGCAGGGCATCTCCAATGTGGCCTGGGCGCTGGCGTCTGTTGGCCACCCTGATATGCAGTTCCTGGATCAGGTGGTGGCGCAGTGTGGCAACCAGTTGGCCGCCTTTGATGTTCAGGCGCTGGCAAACTTGGTGTGGGCCATGGCTTCGCTGGGCTACTATAAGCCGCAGTTCGTGGGAGCCGTGGTGAACGAGTGTCTGGGCCGCGGATTGGACCGCCTAAGCCCACAGAACCTGTCCAACATTCTGTGGGGCTGCGCCACGCTCAACCACCGTGACCAGAGGTATGTGGGGCATCGCGGGATGCGGGTTTCGCTGCGTCCGACCGGCTCCGGCGGCGGTGGTATGGCAGCTGCAAGGCAGCGTCCCCACCAGCTCATGCTCCTACTGGCATGGCGTTCGTACGAGCATTCGTGAGGTCAGCACTCGATTGTTCCCTGTAAGCTGTATCTCGCCAAGAATTCCTACACTACACATTCCTACACGTGGCCAGACTCGCTCGGCTGGGATCCTTGTGCCTTTATTAGCCTTTTTGTACGCTCCTTACTGTTAAGTTACACATTCTCCTTAAGCTGCTCCACTCAACTCCCGGTTACATCTCGTGACCGTCGATTTGCGCAGGATGCTGTCCTCCTGGGCTGCCCAAACGCTGGACAAGTTGGCGTCGTTTGAGCCTCAGGGCGTCTCAAACACCGCCTGGGCCTTCGCTCGGCTTGGTTTCCACAGCCCGCAGCTGTTCCAGGCGCTTTCGGCGGCTGCCCTGCACAAGATAGAGGGTTTCACCGCGCAGGTAGGGAGGCGCTTACGAGGGGCGTCGTTGTGCCAATTCGTCTCTTGTCCTGAGCCGCCACAGCATGGGGTTTTGGGCAGTTACGATTTATCGCGCTATT
Source organism: Volvox carteri f. nagariensis (assembly GCF_000143455.1). Classification (NCBI taxonomy): domain Eukaryota; kingdom Viridiplantae; phylum Chlorophyta; class Chlorophyceae; order Chlamydomonadales; family Volvocaceae; genus Volvox; species Volvox carteri. Next base: position 103,682 of record NW_003307550.1, on the reverse strand, counting down.
TCTGAACTCCGTTGTATCACTTACTGTCATAGGACTGCATGCCCGCTTGCAACGTGGTTCATGCGAGAGGGATATAACAAAAGAATGGAAGGTTCTCACACACGCGGCCGGGTCTTCTCTGATTTAGCTTACCCTCTAGTAGCTGACATGTGGGCTTTTAGGACACTTTTTACTTCGGCCGGCCTATATCCTAATTTTTTGCATGGAAAATTCCTTGCCTGTAATTCACTAAATCCCTCCGTCGCGTTGCGCGTCCTGCCCGCCCTTTCGCTTGTCAGGGTCTGTCTAACCTGGCGTGGGCCATGGCCACCGCCGGCCACGTGCAGCCCCGCCTATTTGAGGCGTTGGCACGCCACGCTACATCTCTGGCTCCCTCGTTCAATGCGCAAAACTGCAGCGTAACCCTATGGGCATGCGCCACCCTGCGCCACCACGATGATGAGCTCTTCAATGCGCTGCTGGAGAGGCTGGTGGCAGAGGTGGACACGTGTGAGCCACAGAACGTCGCTAACGCGCTGTGGGCAGTTGCCAGGTGCGGCCTGGGGAGGGAGGGGGCACTTTTAAGGTGATGCGCTTTAAGTCGGCAGGGAGGGGTGGAGCCTTGCCGTTATGAATTCCCGGGAACGCCATTAAACTTCCTGGAACCGATTGTGTGGTGGTTCGCAACAGAGCTCGTTACTTGCTTCGGCAACTGAAGCCCAGCTTCCTTTACCTCTTGCCTGCTACAGTCTTGGCACTTAGCTGCTGCCTTCCGCCCTTCCTTCGCCACCTGTACCTCCCTTGTGCACACACACCAGGATGGGCCACCCGCTGCCTCGTGAGCGGGCTGCTCCGTTAGTTTGCCACGCCAGTCGGCTGCTGGGCCGCATGAACCAGCAGGAGCTGTGCAACACCATGTGGGCGGTAGCCTGTCTTGACCTCATGGACGAAATACTGTTTGCGACTTTCTGCAGCTGTCTACAGCGTCTGGCGGATATCTCGCCAGAAGGGATGCACCAGGTGCGGCGTATGCCCGTCGAGACAACGCCTGGACAACTGGCGATCCCGCCATATGGTTCCTGCTGCCGCTGTTGCTGTAGTGTCCACAGATGTTGGCCCCATGTGCGCCTATTTGGCGTGGCCTTGTAGTGAATGCTCGACTAACGCTGTGTCACGTGTTGAATGTTAAGAGAGATCACGTGTTGAATGTAATCCCGCCGCCCGCCGGTGCTGTTGTCGTTTGTCATGAATTGCTATTGCCTGCCTCCGTATTTCTTCATGCGGGTAAAAAAGGGAACCCCGACACTTTGTAACCACGTACCCAACACCATATGCAGGCCTACCATGCGCAGCTCATGTACCATTCGAGTCTGGCGCGCAGAGCCGGTATGTCCCTGGCGCAGCTGCAGCAGTTGGCAGCCTCAAACCCGCCCGCATCGCTGGGACTTCTGCCCTGCCTGTCGGAGCCCCTGCGCACGGTGGCGGCCAGCATGTGGGCAGCGTCGGCTCGTGACGTGCACGTGAGCCGTTTCCACCAGGAAGTTTCAGGCGCGCTTGCTGGTGCCGGCGTGCCTCACGCGCTGGAGTGGATGACCGACGACCAGCACTTTTCCGTGGACATTGGTCTACAGGTGCGAAAAGACGGCATAGTTCGCTTTCGTGTCTTACTGGCTCCGCAGCACTGCGGAGATTCACTAGCCCTCCTGAGCTTAAGTCTGTTTGATCCAGGCCGTCGCCACCGGGCGCTGCACACGGCTTTCACCTGCTATATGCTCTTTAATATCAATGGCCCTTCTTTCCTCTCGCTCCCGTCCTTCCTGAGTTTCCATTTCCACGTTGGCTGTGTCGCGGGACCCAACTCGTTCATCAGGTCAACTCAAAGCCGGTAGCTGTGGAGGTCAATGGCAGCCATCACTATGCCTCCAACGCGCCGCACCGCGCTTTGGGCGACACGGCTGTACGGCGCCGCATGTTGGAAGACCGCGGCTGGCACGTCGTCGATGTGGGTTTCGCAGAGTGGGAGGCCATGGGCCGCACTGCAGCAGAGCGCGGAAGCAACCTTGTGGGCCGCATTGCAGCATCGCTCGATGATTGGGATTGGCGCTTCGTGGGCCTACCGCATCGTAGCCCAAGCGCCACCATCGCGCCGCCACCGGCTGCGGTCGTGTCACCGACGCCCCCGACACCAGCGCCACCGGCCGCCGCTGACGTGTCCTTGCAGCAGACCTTAGCCGCAGCCATGGGCCTGGGGCCGATATTCTCCTCCACCCCTGCTCTCTCGCAGACATTTCCCTTTTTGGTGAATCCATTTGCAGCGGCTGCTGCCGCCGCGAGCAGCACTGCAGCTACCAGCGGCAGGGGCATTTGGGCTGAGCTGGGCTTCACGGGCCTAGGCCTAAGCCAGCAGCCCTTGGGCACCATGCTTGGAGATGCAGTAACGGGGACTCCCGCTGTCAGCGCCGGAATGGAGTTGAATGTGGAGTCTGGTATGGAGCGGACCGGCAGTTTGGGTGTGGATGCGCAGTCCGTGCTGGCGGCGGTAAATGCCGCTGAGGCCTTGTGCGCGCTGCCTGGCGGCAACCGCCTTCTGGCGCAGCAGATGTACGACGTGCTGGGTGTGCGGCTCCCGGCGGCGGCAACAAGACCCTCGGCCGCAGTCAATGTAGGTCGCGGCAGTAGCTCTCCTTCTGACCTTGCAACGGTTATGGCCCACCTATCAGCCTTGCAGGACGGGTTCCGGAGCGACTCGTCCTTAACGGGCAGGAACGGTTCTGGCTCTGCTTCGTTGGAGGAGGACCTGGTCAGCGATGATGACCTGGAACGCGTGGTGCAGTACGCGCTGACCTGACGGGAACATGGTCGACGGATGTAATGACGTTGTGGTGGCTGTGGCTATGGTTGATGCGTTCCCCTTTGACGGATATCAAAAGCACGCTTGAGATTTCGTTGTCCTGCGGGTATTCACTTTGGCGTTTGGCAGGGGCAACGGTTTAAATGCTGGTTGCGGGTTGTCTTGTGGCCCGGTTGTAGGCGCGTCTAAGCAAAACGGCCCAGTAATGTATCGGAACACTAGTGCATGTGGTGATGGCGCCAGTGCTGTCACCTGTACGGTTCGGTTAGCTTCTTTCTCGGCTGGCTGGCGGCAGGTCGACCCGCCCTGTACTGCATGCGCGTGCACGATTCGTGCGTTGCTGGTAATTTGCAATTTGCATGTGTCCGGTCCGTGCTGCCCGTCTTGGTGTGTCTTGGAAGGCAGGTTGGATTCGTAGCGGGTAAGTCGCTTGTACAGGATCTCAGGCGGGTGCGTTGCGCTGCGCTTTGCAAGATGGCGAGAAGCGCACCATGCCCATCGTCATCCATGTACAGGGCTGTTGTGTATATTCACTGAAGATGAGGGAACTGCAGGTTAGCTGCAAAGGAACCAGAATGCATTTTACTCGTTATTGTCCTTTTGGTGTTTGATGTCGCTATTGCTGCTCGCCTCCGCTGCGCCTGTGAGGGCGGAGCGAGGGATGAGTTTGTGTACGTGGGTGGTCTCCGGATATTCATGCTGCTGCTATACTGTATAAAGGAGCGGTGAGGAGCGGTTGGCGCACAAACGGTGAACAGTTTTCGTTTTTGTATATGCATTGAAAACAGCATGTTACATTTTTCACGCACCGCTTTACAAACCCCTGTCCTCTCGCTGGGCATTCATTGAGTGCGCCGATATTTCTCCTTTGAACGGTGGTGTTCTTGCCTGTTTTGGAGCGGGGCCGAATCTTGACTCAGATGGTCATGGTTTAGGCTGCGCGAATGGCGTTGCGGTGGGCACTTTGACGCGCAAGCAAGGGCAGATTGATCATCGAGATGTCTTGTGTTACTGTGGCGTTGCATTCTGTTCGGAGGCCTGTTGGAGAGGAGCGAGAGAAGGAACGAGGAGGGGGTTAACGAGAGGAGAGATAACGATGGCGCATATGAATGGTCAGCGTGCCCCCAGGGATAACAAGGTTCGGAGGACGCCAAGACTTGCTGTTCGAACATGAGACGTGGCGATGTGCACATTTCAATATGGTGTATGTTATGCGGTAAAGCTGTATGCGCCTATTGCGCAGGGGACGCCTGTCGTCCTTGGTACGAGCACTAATGGTTGGCCTTACTGTTGTGCAGTGACCCGGTGACCAAAGAGACGTATGTGCGTTGTATGTAGCTCCTGCCTAGCTCTGCAGTCTGCAGCCAGCATTGGCTTGCGGAAGCATTATTACGAAACACACTAGTATGTTTTCATTGCTGTGGAGACACACCACCACACATGTTTTATTCCTATGGAGGAGTCACACCACGTGGTGGCGAAGTCATGCGCAGAGACTTATAAGGGCTTTATGCCTGCATAGTGCCGGTCGTCCATGTAAGAAAAATATGGTGAGGGGTTTATAACGCTTGGTGGCTTGTTAATAGCGCTGCGATTAGGTCAAAGCCATGCGGATGCGGTTGAACTTCGCTGATCGTAGACGTCCATTGTGGTAGACGTGTTAGACATTTGGTAAAGCGGCCTTTGTCCCGTCAGTGAAGCACTATGCATGCCTGCTTGGACGTCAATGGCGAGGCTGGCATACATGTCGTTAAGGATTTGGATGGAGAGGCATCTCCAGCAGCGTCAAGCCGTATACTTCCGCTGTTTACCGCATCCATGAAGACCATGACATGTGGTCGAGTGCCGTAATCGTTCGGACGTGACCTTACAATCGTGTCGGGCTGGCCTTTTGTCAGTGCTGCATTTTTCGCGGTAGTGATTCTCATCTGAAAGCTGAAAATAGTTATACCTGTAGCTTTCGCGCTAAGTGAAGCTTACCTCCAAACAATTTAAAGCTAAAACGTTACGCTTGAACATGGACACACCGCTTTTGATTGCTGGCCGCCCGTAGATTCATCTACTGAATACAGTAGATTCAATGGGCTGCAATTTTCAGTTTGCAGCCCAGCAGCCCAGGGAGGTGCCCGAACCAGAGAGTTACCCCCCTTAGGCTGCTGCGACCCTGGTTAGGGCAACAAACGATAAGCACCGGGCAAACAACTTGGGGCAGTTTGTTGGGTCGGTTTTGTTGGTGCGCTTAACGCTCGTAAGCTTGGTTACGACGCATACTAAACTTACGTTTTTTAAGGCAGTGATGTGTAATACACACTCCCATATGTGCACTTTAGCCTATCACTGCCACGAACCTCGCGCCATGCGGCCCGCATCCGTTCCCACATCGAAAGCCCATTGGCGGAAGCACAGCGCCCGCCAAGACATTGGTGGCGAAAAGAGCTGTGGCGGCCTGTAACTATATACGCTCATTCCCAGTGAATTTCCGTTGCTATATCTTTTCGAAACAGCGATATATTCCTAGTCCTGACTAATTCTCCTCTTCAATACCAACTCCAATAACAACCACGTAGTCGTGTCGCAACTCAAGCCCTATCCAAAACATGGGAAACCAAGCCGGTTCCCATATGCACATTACCCGCGCCAAGGGCCGGCGGTGCACGGTGTGAGACTACCGTGCTGCGCTGCATAGGGCGTTGTGAGGCGTGCTCTCCCAGTTTTTCCCCATAAGCCAATACCCTATCCTGGCGACGTGCGTTCGCATTGAAATGCGCTTGAACGTGCTCTCTGCCCTCGCCCCAATCAACATGCTCAAACATCATCTTACTCCGAATGTCTGCACGACGTCCGTGGCGCAACTGAATGAAACTAAAACCTTTGACAAAGCAACGCGGCTTACAGGGCCGCCTCGCCGACACGACTTGCCATATCACCAACTCCCAAACTCTCACCCGATAACATCTCATGACGGTAACTAGGCGGCGATTGCAATGATCAACCGGGCATGAACAGAGATTTTCCTGCCTCGCCCTGCTGGCCCCTAGGCCTACACATGGCCGTGCGGGTCGTACGTTCCAGTACTTGCCCCTCATGGACCGTACAAATGTGCCCTTTCAGCCCGAAGATGCCCTTAATGATATTACGAGCCGTACACGCCAGGATGTGCCCCTGCACAGCCATTATTCGGGCGGCACCGGGAGCTTCGCCAAGATGATGACGATGAGCGCACCCGCGGCGGCACCCCACAACCAGGACATGGCCGGCGTCTTGAGTGCCGTCAGGAATGCACCCAGCCCCGAGCTACTGCTGCTGCCGACGGCAACAGTAGCGGCGCCGCCCACCAGCTGATCCCCCGCCGCCGCCGTCATCCAGCCCGGAAGCAGGCGCGCCAGCGCACTCTGCCCCGCCGCAGCTGCGCCGCCGGCAACGGCGGGCATGCCCGGCACCGGGGCCGCCAGCAGCGCCGGTAGCGTGAACTGCACAGCTAGCCCGACGGCCATGAGCCAGCGCAGTGAGGGCCTTGCCGTGAGCGCCAGCGCCGCTAGCGCCACGCCGGCACAGCCGCCAGATGCCGCCACGCCTAGGAGAGCTGTTCCTGCCTTGGCCTTGGCGCCCAGGGTGTACGCGGCCACCATATTTGAACCTGATCGGGCCGGGTCGGGAGGGAGGTGAACGTGACCGATGAGTCAGCGACCCGGACACGAAGATGCATACACGTAGGAGGGAAACACAAGAATGCTACGACGGTCAATGTGCTGAAGCCCCGAGACACGGAGGTGTGCGTCCACATGTGATGATGTTGAGGTATAAGCATACAACAATATGTAATTTCCATAACAGGATAATGGCAGGCCTAGAGTAACAAACGGAACATGCGGGTGGACGTGAAAAGAGACGATTAAGGAAGATCGTACGAACGTGTACGGATGGTCAGGAAAATCGCCAAAATCATATTGAGATCTCCCCGGAGGCCGCCTGTCGGCCGAGGCTGTCACCCCCTGTTGATAAAAAACGATGCCTGCATAGTCTTATTAAATTTGGATTTATAAATAAGTGGCTTGTTAAACTAAAAAAACAACAAGCTTAACAAGTATCTCCTTGATATTACATTTACACCAACATTTAGTTTTTGTTGCACAACGTAGCCTAGTTTTTATGCAAACCCTTGAATCAATTTATAAAGCTTGCATCGCGGAGCTTCGGAATTCGGCAGAAGGATGGCATGTCCGGAAGAGCACATAGAAGAACCCTACATTCGTACATCCTTCTTTGATTCCTGCCATCGGCTTCTCCTTCTGCCCCAGACAAGGACAAGGACTCGAGTTACCGCTATTGCGTCTGGGGCGCTTGACCGCTTTGCAAAACTGCACTTCACAGTTGATATTTCCTACATTCAACCGTACATTTCCTCTTTCCTCACCCACCCAGGCACTTCCTTAAATTATCCCCGTCACGCACTCACCCAGCGCACAGATGACATACGTGAACCACACGCCCGGACCGCCCACCACTCGCCGCAGCGCGCTCCCCCATAGCCATAAAAGGAACATATTCCTGGAGAGTTGCGTCAGATTGGCATGTACGAACGCGGAAGTGCCGTACTGCGGGGATTGTTGCAAAGGTAGCGCCAGGGAACATGAACAACCGGGGTTTCACAGGCTAAACCATAACACGGGACAGCAAACGGCATTTTGGTGGGTCCAAGACGTTAAATAGCTGCTATTGTGGCTACAGGGGCGTCTACATAACTGCATAGCTATAGCGTACAGGCAAGGATCTTATACATAGCAGCTATACAAATATATAATATAATCTATATAATGTATATAATATAATATAATATAATATAATTACATACCTCCATACATACCTCCATACATACATACATACATACATACATACATACATACATACATACATACATACATACATACATACATACAGAAGGCCTGACTTCTGCTCCCGGCCGACCCGGGCTCAAATCCGCCTGCCGGCTCCTCGGGTGTTTGAGGAGTGTTGAAATGGGAGGTGGCCCCCCATCATATGGACGATGTAGAACGTGATAAAATCAACTTGCGAGCTGACCAGGAACTAAGTTGATGCGCCGTTGATCCGCTAGATTGGGTTGGATGCTGGTGGTGAGTTGCCGAACCCAACGAATACATTCTGAAGTCGGATGGGGTGACGGATTAGGGTGCCCCTCTAGCAGGGGAGAGCAGGGACTGCCCCGGGAAAGGGGGCCGCTGGCGAAGTTAACCACCCTGTAACAACATACATACAGACATACATTACATGCACACAACTGACAGTTGTAGCTGCCCAGCCAGCAGTGTACATGCGGTGCTTTGCTTAATCATAGCTGGCCATCGAAGCAGCTGCTTTCACGTTGAGCTGGAGCTGCGTCGTTTTGCAACCGTAAGGAGATACGGAAAGTTTAGTCGCAGCTCGCCGCCGCACGCGCACCTGCCACCAAGCCCCTCCCGCGTTGTACAAGGCGAGTCCGGCTAGCGGCGGCAGCTTGGCGAATGCGGCTCCGGCGAAGATGACGCCGTTGAGGGCGATAAGCGCTGCCATGCCGGAACTGAGCTCCAGGGAGGGGCCATCCCCGGCGGCGGGGTTGCTGCTGCTACTGCCATGCTTGTCGGGCCGGCGCTCTGGGGAACCTGTGCGGCACGAACCTTGCTCCATTACACCCGGTCGCTGAGCAACATAATGCAACACATAGCATCGTTATCAATGAGAATTCACCCCATAATGCTTGTGTCCATAACGCATTCAAGCGGCTGGCATGTCGGCTTTGCCCTTGCACTGCGAGCGGCGGTGCGTGTCTGCCAATTCGTCCAAACGACACCGACGCTACACGTCAAAGCCACCAGCGCTTTGTTGGGGAGTTATAATGCGCTTTTGAAGGTTCAGGGCAACGCCAAAGTCCGTTCAAGGCGCTTCCCCCAGACATGGTACGACAAATTAAGCGAGACGACAGGTGCTACCACCGCACGTGCCTGCTCCGGGGCGTGCAAGCAGCCAAGATCATTATATCGGGCAGAGAATTGTGTAATGTAGCTGCGATGCAGGTGGCCTGTTCCTTACCAAACCTACCTGACCATGGCGTCGTGGTGAGGTCCCTACCCGCCGCCACCACGACAGAGCAGCGCGAAGGTCCCAACACCAAGCGCAAATTAGAAGAAGCTTGTGGATATGCTGCTGGGAAGGGACTGCCCTTGGGAGGCAGGCGACAAGCGTTCGACAAGCCTGAGGCGGGCCGGCCCAGCCTTTGGTCACTCTTACGACCAACTGGACTTCTCAACGCCTGAAATTCATTGATAGCGGAAATCTGCATCTCGTTTGCAGTGCAGAGATGTTTGCGAGCGCTGCGTTAGTAGTGAAGATTTTATCGGGGCTCTGATCTGTAAAGTGATTCAACCGGCGCTATTGTTTCTTGGTGTGAATCAGGTAGTGGCTTGTAGGGTTGATCAATTGGGGTGGCTTTATGACAGGTCCCATCGGGGGATTACGCACGTCTGCTCAACTTCTGCATGGGACCTAAATGAGGCCGCGCGCCCACGCCAAACTGCGGAAAAACTGCATTACCATAGGAAAAAATTGCACATCTGCATATCTAGATTACAAGGGAGCATTTCCGGCTCCCACCTGTGAAGTGGACAGAGGTGTCGTTGTAAAGCATAGCAAATGTGGGCGTATCTAATGCCTCTAACAATATTGCAATCTGTTTGATCTTACCTTCATCCACCTTCATCCAGAACGGAACGTGCATGTTCAAGCCCTGCATTGGCAAATAAAGATATCACATTTACTATAGACTTGGTGAAATGGACACGGACACAGGGACTCGCCAAAGCACATCGGGTCTAGAATGGAAGCTTCACCCGGTACGTTTCCCTGGTGCCTTGAAGTCGTTGTCAGGGCGAGATCGAACCATTTTGGAACCTGTGGCATCTTGACAAGGTACCAGGCTATTGTTTTGGTCTTAAATGCTGACCTTCTGTATGTGGAAGATTTCCTGGCTTCGTTGCTCGTTGCGGAGCGTTGGCCCATGCACTTGCACGCTATGTCGCAGCTCGTCCTGATCAACATCAGCGATCATCACACCCGCACGAAAGCAAATACTTCCGGAGCGTCCACACCCGGAGTGCCCTTGCCCGCGGTCATGGGTTGCCTGTTGGGAAGCCAGAGCGGCCGCACTGTCGACATCCGGAACTCCTTTGAAGTGCGATACACCATCGTTGCGGATGGCTCGGTGGAGGTGGACATCGCATTCCTCCTGAAGAAGCAGGAGCAATGTAGGTTAAAGGCAGCAGAGATGGCGTTACACATGAGAGGGGCAAGGGGTGGGGTGTGGGGATCCGCACCCCGTCCCCCAGGATATTAATTTAAGGGGAGCCTGCCAATATATGTCTTCGGTTTAATTCAAGTCCGAACTCCTTGTCGCTTGTTTCCCGATTCGCCCCCACGGGTATTGCGGACGGATGTGGTGCGCTGCCTGGTGCCAAAGCGCTGTCTCGCCGCTGGGCGCGTGCACTTCATCAGTCGCATCATGGCATCTGCTAGTAGCTGTCCTGTCTTACACCCTCCGTAACAGAGAGTCTCATCCTGTGAGAAAGCCTTTCTTACCACGTTCCCTGTTCCGTATCCATTCGATTACATGGTTCGAACTGCTCTTAAATTGGATGATATCCCACCGTTAGGCCCCACAATCATCTCCTCCATCACACCACCAACTGCCACCATACGTTCGGGTCACCCCTAGCCCGCAGCCGCCGGGAGTCAGCTCCCCGGTCCCCAGTCCCCGGTACTTCCCTTCACCTCCACCGTATCCGCATCTGCTGCCCCAATGGAGAGCTCGCTTTACTCCTTTCCAACTCACCACCACACCCCGCCAGCGTTGAATTCCGAACCGTTGGCCCCACTCTCCCTGCCTTCCCTTCTTCCCTTCCATTAGATAAGCAAGTCTTCAAGACTCTGGATGTGGTCGGCTGGTACGCCACGGGTTCAGCAGCCACAGATGCCCACATGCAATGCCACCGCAAGGTGTGACCGGGTGGAAATCCCAAGGGCGGACGGACCTCACCAGGGACACGAGGAACCATGCAGGGGCCTTACGTTGACAGCATGAAAACAATGGGCCTGATATGGGCCTCAAGTAAACCGTATGGACCCGTGGGGCTCACATGGGCCACATGGCAGAGATGGGCCTCGTTGAGATTTTGAGCTCGAACCCGATTTGGGGGGCCATAAATGCGATGGCTTGCCTTTACGGAACCCGTCGCCTGTTTATCCTGTTTTAGATTCTTGCCTGGCTGTCCTCTTGAGAGGAAATCGCCTCTTCCCGCTCCCACAGGAGACGCCAAAATGTGGCTGTCCGATTTTTTATTGATGTTGCGATGTTGGATAATTCATCATCTGTTCATCCAGCCCTCGCTTAATCATCCTCCTGCAGGCCTTGCCTTGCGTTTTCCCCTTTTGCCGTTCTGGTCGCTATTAGGCTTCTTCTCTGCGTACGTTCCTCCCCCTGTTGACGTCGTGCTGAGGTCAGCTCTAACCTTGACCCGGCATGTAGATATCTGAAGTGGTGGAGGGCCCGGTCTTCCTGCTGCTGGACCCGGCCGTCGACCACAGCCGCAAGGACCTGCCTGTGGCGCTGTACGAAACGGGTGGGTGGATGTACGGCATGTGGGCGATGCAGGACAAGGCCGTCATGAAAACTGTGCTCTTGACTGCCTACTTGCTTTTCTCCGGAAGCTAATTCCTAAGGGGCCTCCGTGGCTCCGTCCCTGCCGTCCCTGCCCTGCATCGTCCCTTTTGCTTGCTACCGTCGCCACGACCTGTCGTAGCGTTACACAGCTGCTGGCCGTCTCGCTCTTGCCACCACCGCCATGCAGAGCTTCACTTGTCACCCGGCTCGGGAGCTCCAGGCCTAGTGTTTGTACGGGCGCCGTACACAATCGAGACAAGCGACGCGGAGCGCATCGGCGTGGACCAGGTGGCACGTATCCTTCCCAGTGGCCGTGCCACTGGCTCAGAGCAGCGTGAGTACGGCACGGCAGTACAGACAGTACGGATTTCCACGGATGTTCTTTTTCTGGGCGTGCCCAAGTTTGCCCTTGTGCCTCACTGCTGCCGAGTCCCACTGCAAAGTTTGTGGGTATCGTTCTATCTGTACCACGTTGCTCGCGGCTCGGCTCACGTTCGTTCTATGCTACCCGGCAGTCCATTACCATCGCGCATCGTAATAGTTTTCCTGACGCCGTCCTGCACTTTCTTGTCTGGTCATCGTCTCACGGTTCAGCGCTGTTTTCCCTCCTACCAACTAACCAACTAACCAACCAACCAACCAAGAACCTGGGGGCCTTCGGCTGATACGAACTTCTAGACTGTCTATGTGGTGAGGCAGTTTCTCTTTTCATGTATTCCCTGGGCGCCCGCAAATTTTCATCTTCCGACATCGCTCATCCTTCTCCCTCACCGTAAGTCCTCTTCCCCATACGAGCCCACCGTTAGCGAATTTTCATGTCCTCCTAAGTCTTCAGTCCCTAAATCCTAACCCTGCAAATGTCTACTTGGCCCCGGCCTTTCTTAACGCCCACCCTCAGTCAGCGCCCAGCTGGCCTCCATGCACAGCGCCATCAAGATGCTGCTGGAGAGACTTCGACTAATCCACGGGGCACTGGGAAAGCTGGCCATGGACCCGGCCGCGGGGGTAGAAGGACCTGGACCCGGGAACTTGGCAGCAGTGCCGTACCCGCAGAGCTTGTTGCGCCAGGTGGGTGACTGGCTGGCTGCCGCTCCCACCGCTGATGTTCAGTTGCTCGTACGACTGCTACTTATGCTGAGGCTTGTCATTGTACGGCTGCTATCGTGGCTGTTACTGCTACTGCCGTGGCTGTTGCTGGTCCTTCCGTTGCTACTGGCGGTTGCCGGTTGCAGGTGTCAAGTCTTGTCAACAGCCTGCCCGCGTGTGACACGGAGGCATTCAGTCGGGAGTACCTCACGGTGAGAGGGATGGGACGCAAATAGAGGGATGAAAAAAAGGAGGAGAGGTAAAGGGAGGAGGGCTGGGACGTTTGGAACCTCGTTGCTACATTCCTACAAAATTATACAACACTTCTGTGCAACCTGATGCAAATTCATCATTTCACAGTGCAAATAATTTTTTTCTGATTTCTTTCCTTGCCCTCAACAGGAGTACAACGACACGCTGTTGACCTTGTATCTTGCCGCCATGACCCGCGGGACGCATATCGCCAATGAGGTGGTTGACAAATTCTGTCTGGCGTACGATAAGGCGGGGTGGCGACGCGGCATCTAATCGAGGCCGAAATGGGCTGGCGGGCTCTGCAAAATGGCGCCGTTCAGAGGGGTGCCCGCAAGGGCTGCTTCATGGCTAGGTTGAGGCATAAGTCTAAGTTAGCGACCCTAGGACTAGTCTTGCACGCGTTGGAATGGATAGTCTTCCGCATCATGGTGCATGTATGTAATTGAGACAAAAACGTCACTAATTGCAACACAAGATGTCCTGGGCGAATCGTCGCCTGACCTGGCCCTATCTGGGCAACTTGCTGGAGAACGTACACGCTGCGCATGTGGCATGTTCAATGCTGGCACCCACGTTCGCCCCTGGTGCTCTTACCAGTCGTGGGTGCATGTTTTTGCCTTTGGGCAGAAGGTTTACGGGCAGGAACGAGGTCTTGCGCAACGCTGCGCGATTATCCGGCCCGCCGGCGTCTAGAGCCAGACTTACAGGTTACGTAGACATGCAGGTCAGTGTTTCGAGTACATGTAAAATGCATCCAAAACGATCATTGTGTGCGCCATCCGGGATTTGCACCCGGGCCGCTCGCGAATCTCCGTTCATGTTCACGTGGGAGGCGAGTATCCTGCTACTAGACTAATGGCGCAGAGCCTGTCCCTCCGCGCAATTCCGCCAACACAGGCAGCATACAGCCCACACATCCTAAACGCCGTCTCATGGGGCATTTGTCGCTGACCTGGACTTGGCACTCGGGGGCGTTACTGAGTGCTGGACCTGCAAGGTACTAGCCTTTCTTACTAGCGTAGGAGCGGATTCCCCCACCAACTAATACGCGCGGTGATGATCTCATAGCGCATTACGCCACCCTTGAATTGCCAGTTGAGAGCATTCGTTAGGTATTTGCCAAGCGGCTTGATGCGCGGTGGGAGTGTCCGAATACCCTAGGTGACCCCCGCGTTTTCCCCATAGGGATTAACTGGATGGAAGTGGCCCCGCCTAGGGGTGCGCCTCTCGATTGGTTAGAGCACACTCAAGTGACCATGCCCCAGCGTCTGCATCAAGTGCTCATGCGTGTCCGGTTAGGCTGGTTTTTGCCTTTGGGCAGAAGGTTTACGTGCAGGAACGAGGTCTTGCGCAACGCTGCGCGATTATCCGGCCCGCCGGCGTCTAGAGCCAGACTTACAGGTTACGTAGACATGCAGGTCAGTGTTTCGAGTACGTGTAAAATGCATCCAAAACGTTCATTGTGTGCGCCATCCGGGATTTGCACCCGGGCCGCTCGCGAATCTCCGATCATGTTCACGTGGGAGGCGAGTATCCTGCTACTAGGCTAATGGCGCAGAGCCTGCCCCTCCGCGCAATTCCGCCAACACAGTCAGCATACAGCCCACACATCCTAAACGCCGTCTCATGGGGCATTTGTCGCTGACCTGGACTTGGCACTCGGGGGCGTTACTGAGTGCTGGACATGCAAGGTACTAGCCTTTCTTACTAGCGTAGGAGCGGATTCCCCCACCAACTAATACGCGCGGTGATGATCTCATAGCGCATTACGCCACCCTTGAATTGCCAGTTGAGAGCATTCGTTAGGTATTTGCCAAGCGGCTTGATGCGCGGTGGGAGTGTCCGAATACCCTAGGTGACCCCCGCGTTTTCCCCATAGGGATTAACTGGATGGAAGTGGCCCCGCCTAGGGGTGCGCCTCTCGATTGGTTAGAGCACACTCAAGTGACCATGCCCCAGCGTCTGCATCAAGTGCTCATGCGTGTCCGGTTAGGCTGGTTTTTGCCTTTGGGCAGAAGGTTTACGTGCAGGAACGAGGTCTTGCGCAACGCTGCGCGATTATCCGGCCCGCCGGCGTCTAGAGCCAGACTTACAGGTTACGTAGACATGCAGGTCAGTGTTTCGAGTACGTGTAAAATGCATCCAAAACGATCATTGTGTGCGCCATCCGGGATTTGCACCCGGGCCGCTCGCGAATCTCCGATCATGTTCACGTGGGAGGCGAATATCCTGCTACTAGACTAATGGCGCAGAGCCTACCCCTCCGCGCAATTCCGCCAACACAGTCAGCATACAGCCCACACATCCTAAACGCCGTCTCATGGGTCATTTGTCGCTGACCTGGACTTGGCACTCGGGGGCGTTACTGAGTGCTGGACATGCAAGGTACTAGCCTTTCTTACTAGCGTAGGAGCGGATTCCCCCACCAACTAATACGCGCGGTGATGATCTCATAGCGCATTACGCCACCCTTGAATTGCCAGTTGAGAGCATTCGTTAGGTATTTGCCAAGCGGCTTGATGCGCGATGGGAGTGTCCGAATACCCTAGGTGACCCCCGCGTTTTCCCCATAGGGATTAACTGGATGGAAGTGGCCCCGCCTAGGGGTGCGCCTCTCGATTGGTTAGAGCACACTCAAGTGACCATGCCCCAGCGTCTGCATCAAGTGCTCATGCGTGTCCGGTTAGGCTGGTTTTTGCCTTTGGGCAGAAGGTTTACGGGCAGGAACGAGGTCTTGCGCAACGCTGCGCGATTATCCGGCCCGCCGGCGTCTAGAGCCAGACTTACAGGTTACGTAGACATGCAGGTCAGTGTTTCGAGTACGTGTAAAATGCATCCAATACGATCATTGTGTGCGCCATCCGGGATTTGCACCCGGGCCGCTCGCGAATCTCCGATCATGTTCACGTGGGAGGCGAATATCCTGCTACTAGACTAATGGCGCAGAGCCTACCCCTCCGCGCAATTCCGCCAACACAGTCAGCATACAGCCCACACATCCTAAACGCCGTCTCATGGGTCATTTGTCGCTGACCTGGACTTGGCACTCGGGGGCGTTACTGAGTGCTGGACATGCAAGGTACTAGCCTTTCTTACTAGCGTAGGAGCGGATTCCCCCAACAACTAATACGCGCGGTGATGATCTCATAGCGCATTACGCCACCCTTGAATTGCCAGTTGAGAGCATTCGTTAGGTATTTGCCAAGCGGCTTGATGCGCGGTGGGAGTGTCCGAATACCCTAGGTGACCCCCGCGTTTTCCCCATAGGGATTAACTGGATGGAAGTGGCCCCGCCTAGGGGTGCGCCTCTCGATTGGTTAGAGCACACTCAAGTGACCATGCCCCAGCGTCTGCATCAAGTGCTCATGCGTGTCCGGTTAGGCTGGGGTGCATGTTTTTGCCTTTGGGCAGAAGGTTTACGTGCAGGAACGAGGTCTTGCGCAACGCTGCGCGATTATCCGGCCCGCCGGCGTCTAGAGCCAGACTTACAGGTTACGTAGACATGCAGGTCAGTGTTTCGAGTACGTGTAAAATGCATCCAAAACGTTCATTGTGTGCGCCATCCGGGATTTGCACCCGGGCCGCTCGCGAATCTCCGATCATGTTCACGTGGGAGGCGAGTATCCTGCTACTAGACTAATGGCGCAGAGCCTGCCCCTCCGCGCAATTCCGCCAACACAGTCAGCATACAGCCCACACATCCTAAACGCCGTCTCATGGGGCATTTGTCGCTGACCTGGACTTGGCACTCGGGGGCGTTACTGAGTGCTGGACATGCAAGGTACTAGCCTTTCTTACTAGCGTAGGAGCGGATTCCCCCACCAACTAATACGCGCGGTGATGATCTCATAGCGCATTACGCCACCCTTGAATTGCCAGTTGAGAGCATTCGTTAGGTATTTGCCAAGCGGCTTGATGCGCGATGGGAGTGTCCGAATACCCTAGGTGACCCCCGCGTTTTCCCCATAGGGATTAACTGGATGGAAGTGGCCCCGCCTAGGGGTGCGCCTCTCGATTGGTTAGAGCACACTCAAGTGACCATGCCCCAGCGTCTGCATCAAGTGCTCATGCGTGTCCGGTTAGGCTGTTGGGAGTTACAGGTTAATAGGCCTATCTGGGCAACGTGCTGGAGAATGTACACGCTGCGCATGTGGCATGTTCAATGCTGGCACCCACGTTCGCCCCTGGTGCTCTTACCAGTCGTGGGTGCATGTTTTTGCCTTTGGGCAGAAGGTTTACGGGCAGGAACGAGGTCTTGCGCAACGCTGCGCGATTATCCGGCCCGCCGGCGTCTAGAGCCAGACTTACAGGTTACGTAGACATGCAGGT
Source organism: Volvox carteri f. nagariensis (assembly GCF_000143455.1). Taxonomy (NCBI): domain Eukaryota; kingdom Viridiplantae; phylum Chlorophyta; class Chlorophyceae; order Chlamydomonadales; family Volvocaceae; genus Volvox; species Volvox carteri. The sequence continues at coordinate 86,475 of NW_003307550.1, read as the reverse complement.
CAGTGTTTCGAGTACATGTAAAATGCATCCAATACGATCATTGTGTGCGCCATCCGGGATTTGCACCCGGGCCGCTCGCGAATCTCCGATCATGTTCACGTGGGAGGCGAGTATCCTGCTACTAGACTAATGGCGCAGAGCCTGCCCCTCCGCGCAATTCCGCCAACACAGTCAGCATACAGCCCACACATCCTAAACGCCGTCTCATGGGGCATTTGTCGCTGACCTGGACTTGGCACTCGGGGGCGTTACTGAGTGCTGGACATGCAAGGTACTAGCCTTTCTTACTAGCGTAGGAGCGGATTCCCCCACCAACTAATACACGCGGTGATGATCTCATAGCGCATTACGCCACCCTTGAATTGCCAGTTGAGAGCATTCGTTAGGTATTTGCCAAGCGGCTTGATGCGCGATGGGAGTGTCCGAATACCCTAGGTGACCCCCGCGTTTTCCCCATAGGGATTAACTGGATGGAAGTGGCCCCGCCTAGGGGTGCGCCTCTCGATTGGTTAGAGCACACTCAAGTGACCATGCCCCAGCGTCTGCATCAAGTGCTCATGCGTGTCCGGTTAGGCTGTTGGGAGTTACAGGTTAATAGGCCTATCTGGGCAACGTGCTGGAGAATGTACACGCTGCGCATGTGGCATGTTCAATGCTGGCACCCACGTTCGCCCCTGGTGCTCTTACCAGTCGTGGGTGCATGTTTTTGCCTTTGGGCAGAAGGTTTACGGGCAGGAACGAGGTCTTGCGCAACGCTGCGCGATTATCCGGCCCGCCGGCGTCTAGAGCCAGACTTACAGGTTACGTAGACATGCAGGTCAGTGTTTCGAGTACATGTAAAATGCATCCAATACGATCATTGTGTGCGCCATCCGGGATTTGCACCCGGGCCGCTCGCGAATCTCCGATCATGTTCACGTGGGAGGCGAGTATCCTGCTACTAGACTAATGGCGCAGAGCCTGCCCCTCCGCGCAATTCCGCCAACACAGTCAGCATACAGCCCACACATCCTAAACGCCGTCTCATGGGGCATTTGTCGCTGACCTGGACTTGGCACTCGGGGGCGTTACTGAGTGCTGGACCTGCAAGGTACTAGCCTTTCTTACTAGCGTAGGAGCGGATTCCCCCACCAACTAATACGCGCGGTGATGATCTCATAGCGCATTACGCCACCCTTGAATTGCCAGTTGAGAGCATTCGTTAGGTATTTGCCAAGCGGCTTGAAGCGCGATGGGAGTGTCCGAATACCCTAGGTGACCCCCGCGTTTTCCCCATAGGGTGAATAGATGATTATACAATAGGAGCTCTCCTTGAAGCTCCGGCTTGACTTGGCTGACTCACTCCAGCTTCGTTAACTTGATTTGCGCGATCGCAGTTGGCGAGGACGGGCTGGGAACGGATCCCTGTCGAGCCTAGAGGTAGGAGCACTAAGGGCGGACCTTATGGAATGCTGTGTGTACACTCTCTGTCTATCCTGCTCTGCTGCGCGTGTCGAGGTAGGGTAGGATTGCAGTCTTGTTACACCAAACAGTCCTATCAACCCTCCTATAATTATATTATCTTCAATAATATAATGGTCTATACGCTCACGAAGAGTTGCTTCGAGAGCCGAACGACAAATGTTTGGCCTCTTCGCACTCGCATTTATGGCGAAGTACCGACTGATCCACGCCGGGCCTTATCACACCCGGCCCTACCCTGGATGCGTAACGCTCATCCGACTAACGACAGATGAACGACAACCTAACATTCTCAAATCACAACGGAAAGCGCCTTATACGCTAGTCAGGCAACACCCAAAGTCTCAATTAAATCAATACGCGGTTCGCCTAACTACCTTCGGTTGGCTTAGCCACCTGCGGATAGCGACTAACTCGGTCGTGGCACGTAATTTGTGCGCTCCAGATGTTTTGGCGTGACAGCTGTCACGCCATATGACGTGCTAACAGACATAAGAAATGCGGATGGATCACTCCCCCCCCCAGCTCATGCGCGGATTGCGCTAGGTGAGCTGGCGGTAGACCACTCAAAAAGGCACTAAAGTAACTGAACGGCGCGTGTTGTGTCCTTAACCAGGGCGCGCTTCCACAAAGCATTGCTGAACACAACCAACCAAAACTTAGTTCCTACTTGCAAAACACTCAAACGGTCGTCCCGTTGCACAGCACGGAGCCAATGCAAACGTGCTGGATCCGCCTGCGTGATATAAGTGCGAGGCACAGCAGCGATGACAGCTACCTCAGCATGCTGACATGCCACCGGCAACACCACATCCATCACCTCCTCAGAGATATCCAACCCTATGATTGGCATGGCGACTCCATCAGAACGAGCCTTTGCAAAACTCTGCGGCTGTGTCGCATAGAGGGTTGCCTTATCGGGCATATACCGAACGGTGCAGGCACCCTCCCGCAACTGCTGCATTGCCTTCTCATCCCACTTCCAGGGAATAAACACTGATCCCACACAACCAACTGCGACGGCTTGCGTTAGAACGCTAACATCCTCAGCCCTCACAGGATCCTTCCTCATGATACCTTTACATCCGGCGGTCACCAATGCCTTTACTTTGCTTGGACTGTGCTCTCCCGGCATCACACGGGCCAAAGCTCGGCTGACCCCCTTGATCGTGTGAAGCTCGAACGGGCCCGAGCACGGATGCTCCTTGGCCTCAGAGATTCCCGCCATCACTTTCTTGGCAGAGGGGCGTGTAGGGGCTACACGATTGCGCAACTCGCTCACACTAACCACCTCAACGTCTCCGTTGTCGTACACCACCTGAAACACGTGGGACCTTCCCCTGCGGCCAGCATACGATGCTACACCCAGCGACCGGGTGGTGCGACGCCCTCTTCCCTTAGACTCTCTCATAACAGCCACGCCTTGGAGGTCGCGCAGGTACTTGGGTGGCTCGGGAGCTGCACCCCGCGCAGGTTCGGACGACTTCCCTTCCAAAGCTTCAGCACTAACTCCTTTCGACTCACACTTTGGGCAAATCCATGCGCCCTCCGGTATCTCCTTCAAAGGCGGCTTAAGACAATAAGTGTGCCAACCAGTGCCGCACGCATCACATAACAACATCCATTCTTCACCATCCGGAAATCTGCACACCTCACAGGGATGCCCTGGAGATGGCCTAGCCAGTCGCGGGTCGACCACGTGATCATCGATGGGCAAATGACAGGGCGCACAGTGACTGACATGGGCAGTAAGCGTGCTGCCACAGCGTCCCTCTAGCACCAACACCCCGGAGGGCCTCACCTCAGTAACCCGCAGAATATCCGGCTTGGCATGAGGATCCAAACTGGCGCGAGCGGAGGTATTCCGATAATACACGTAGTCACCCATCTCAAAACGACGCAAACGCGGCAAAACGGCTCCGCCCCTCATGCGCGCATAACGAAGAGTGTCACGATGCTGCGCAATGAGTAGGTTGCCGCCCGCCACGGCCATATGTCGACGAAGAGCGGCAGCACGTTGCATAATAGACCTTGCCGCCGCCTCAGGGTCATCCAAACTCACGTCGCCTTCAAAACGCTGCTTAATCGCCGGTGGAATGGTGGGCTCCACGGCGTGCATGACGTGGTACGGCGTAACACGCGATGCTGACTGCACGGAGCAGTTGTAGCCCAGCATGACGTACGGCAGATGCTTGTCCCACTCCTCAACTCCACCGCCAGCATGTGCAATGCGCCGGAGCGCGTTTTTGCAAGTCTGAACAGCACGCTCTGCCAGTCCGTTGGCTTGCGGGTGGTTTCGTGGAGGTCTGACGATGATCTATCAACGAATCAATCAATAATTGCGCAAACTCAGCTTTCCACTCACTGCCCTGATCTGTACATACCTCAGCACAGGCCCCATAACGGCCCAAAATGTGTGCTG
>NW_003307550.1:81329-82542 GCF_000143455.1 Volvox carteri f. nagariensis | reverse complement strand
ATATCCTGGCGCCGGGCATCGGGACTGAGCGTCTGATCTTGAGCATGCGCGGCCAGCGCCATAGAGGCCCCACCCATGTCACTAAGAGGGTGAGAGGCCACGCTCACTGCAAGCCCTTGTGAGATGTAAGCACGCTCGTGCACGACGGATCGGCACGATGCTGCAGAGAAGCCTTGCGCCTTGGCATCTTGCGCCAGGGCGCGCAGGATTGCAACAACACTGGATATGAGTGCTTGGTCAGTTGTGTTGGCCAGCACAGAGAGACGAGCATGATCTGTTAGGCCAGGAGCGGCTGACGCCCCTGCCTCATAACCCAACACGAGGTCACACTCCCCGGGATACAGGGAATCGTACTGAGCGGTAATACTGTTGTACAACGGAGTGGCGACAGTCCCCACAACATCCGAACCACGCTGCCCCACTGAACCTGGATAAAGCGCGCGGACGGGCTTTCCAGCATGGTCACAGGGGTAGTACGGATCGCGCATCTGACGCGCTGAGATGGGTGCTGAATGCTCACTGCTAAGCACGTCTTGGAGTTGTCTGCCGGCGGGCCGGATTGCAGATTGCACGACACAGGTGAACTCCTTGGGCGACGCGAGGTTACTCCAACACTGGTAAAGACAGTGTGAATACGAGCCAAAGCGTGCAGCATCGGTGAGGCTGGCTTTCCCAAACATCTTGTCAGCATCCTTCTCGGCTGTTTCGGACTCGGGTGTTTGGGCTGAAAGCGGTAGGGACGTGCAGCCAAGTATGCAGGCCGGTCGAGGCGAAGGAACGAGCACCTGAAGCTCGTTTATCACGCTGAGAACCGTTGGCACTGCGTCAGCTGACTGAGCGTTCCAGAACGTGATAACCAACCACAGGCTACCCTCCTGGGCTCCTGCCAGCTTAAGCTCCGGACCTGTGACTTGCCGGACGTCCTGAGACAGTGCTATAAATGTATCACTCCACGCTGAGAGCGGAAATAGCTGGGGATAGGCAGCGCTGAGTGCTGGCAATCGCGCGGCGGCCACCATCCTTGCATGCTGGTCTATGTCCGAGTACAGATACTTGTTGACCCTAATTCCATTGCGTAGACAGGCCTCAAGGCCCGCGCACATGCCGCCTAGCGGCTCATAAAGTGTGACTCCTTTCTGTGTGGCCAGAGGGAAGAACTGGGCTCCCACTGAAACCTTCAGGGTGTCACGGTCTGTAGGCACCGAGGGACTGA
>NW_003307550.1:79901-81279 GCF_000143455.1 Volvox carteri f. nagariensis | reverse complement strand
CCGCTCGCGAATCTCGATCATGATCCCCGTGGGAGGCGAGTATCCTGCTACTAGACTAATGGCGCAGAGCCTACCCCTCCGCGCAATTCCGCCAACACAGTCAGCATACAGCCCACACATCCTAAACGCCGTCTCATGGGGCATTTGTCGCTGACCTGGACTTGGCACTCGGGGGCGTTACTGAGTGCTGGACCTGCAAGGTACTAGCCTTTCTTACTAGCGTAGGAGCGGATTCCCCCACCAACTAATACACGCGGTGATGATCTCATAGCGCATTACGCCACCCTTGAATTGCCAGTTGAGAGCATTCGTTAGGTATTTGCCAAGCGGCTTGAAGCGCGATGGGAGTGTCCGAATACCCTAGGTGACCCCCGCGTTTTCCCCATAGGGATTAACTGGATGGAAGTGGCCCCGCCTAGGGGTGCGCCTCTCGATTGGTTAGAGCACACTCAAGTGACCATGCCCCAGCGTCTGCATCAAGTGCTCATGCGTGTCCGGTTAGGCTGTTGGGAGTTACAGGTTAATAGGCCTATCTGGGCAACGTGCTGGAGAATGTACACGCTGCGCATGTGGCATGTTCAATGCTGGCACCCACGTTCGCCCCTGGTGCTCTTACCAGTCGTGGGTGCATGTTTTTGCCTTTGGGCAGAAGGTTTACGGGCAGGAACGAGGTCTTGCGCAACGCTGCGCGATTATCCGGCCCTCCGGCGTCTAGAGCCAGACTTACAGGTTACGTAGACATGCAGGTGAGTGTTTCGAGTACGTGTAAAATGCATCCAAAACGATCATTGTGTGCGCCATCCGGGATTTGCACCCGGGCCGCTCGCGAATCTCCGATCATGTTCACGTGGGAGGCGAGTATCCTGCTACTAGACTAATGGCGCAGAGCCTGCCCCTCCGCGCAATTCCGCCAACACAGTCAGCATACAGCCCACACATCCTAAACGCCGTCTCATGGGGCATTTGTCGCTGACCTGGACTTGGCACTCGGGGGCGTTACTGAGTGCTGGACATGCAAGGTACTAGCCTTTCTTACTAGCGTAGGAGCGGATTCCCCCACCAACTAATACACGCGGTGATGATCTCATAGCGCATTACGCCACCCTTGAATTGCCAGTTGAGAGCATTCGTTAGGTATTTGCCAAGCGGCTTGATGCGCGATGGGAGTGTCCGAATACCCTAGGTGACCCCCGCGTTTTCCCCATAGGGATTAACTGGATGGAAGTGGCCCCGCCTAGGGGTGCGCCTCTCGATTGGTTAGAGCACACTCAAGTGACCATGCCCCAGCGTCTGCATCAAGTGCTCATGCGTGTCCGGTTAGGCTGTTGGGAGTTACAGGTTAATAGGCCTATCTGGGCAACGTGCTGGAGAATGTACA
>NW_003307550.1:52385-79851 GCF_000143455.1 Volvox carteri f. nagariensis | reverse complement strand
GGTTGCGGGACAGGGTGTCCGCATTCTGATGCTAATTCCCGGCCGATGCTCGATGACAAAATTATATTCCTGCAACGCTAGTGCAAAGCGTGCATATTGTCCTGTAAGCCCCTCCGAGCTCATCAGGTACAGAAGTGGTTGATGGTCTGTAATCAGCCTAAACGGAGGGCCGCCGATCAGGTGGTGCCGGAACATCTTCACAGCCCACACAGCGGCCAGCATCTCTCCCTTGTAGCTGCTGTAGTTTGCTTCGTGCTTGTTAAGCGAGCGGCTGATACAAGCACACATGTATTCGTTTCCGTCGTCATCGACTTGCCCAAGGACGGCTCCTATGCCCTTATTGGAGAAATCCGTGTGCAGTATCAGTGGGCGGGAGTAGTCGATGCGACGCAGGATGAGTCCCTCCTTGGTGAATGCAGTCTTGATGGCTTCAAACGCCTCTTGCTGCTTGGGACCCCAGACCCACGGTTCACCTTTCTTGAGGAGCTTGTTCAGATCCGCTGCGAGCTGGCTCATTTGCGGGACGTAGCAGCGGTAGTAGTTGATGAAACCCAGCTGCGTACGGAGCTCAGACACGTTGCGGGGAGGCTGAAGAGCCATGATTGCGGCGACCTTGGCCTGGTGAGGACTGATCCCAAAGGCACTGAGGTTGTGACCCAGGTACTCAATGACGTCAGCGCCGAAAATTGACTTGTCAGGATGGGCACGGAGCCCACAGGCTGCCAACATGTCGAGTACAGTGGCCACATGCTTGACGTGCTCCTCAGGCGTCTGTGACCAAATCAGTACGTCGTCAATGAATGCTACGCTGACATCGGCCAGGCCTGCCTTGCCCAGCTCATAATCCATGACGCGCTGAAAGTAGGCGCTGGCATTTTTGAGTCCATACGGCATTCGTGTGTAGGCCATGAGCTTGTTGGAGACCCAGTACGAGGTACGAGCCTGATGCTCAGGCGCTATGGGGATCTGCAAAAACCCCTGCCGCAGGTCCAACTTGGAGAAAATAGTGGCTTTGCCTACGCGCTGGAAAATCTCCTCGGGACGATGCAGCCCATACTTGTCCTGTAGTGTATGCGTGTTGACAGGGCGATAATCCTGTGCCATGCGGTAGTCGGTCCATAAGCCAGTGTCGGGATCCTTCTTGGCGGCGACGACTGGGTTGACGGCGCAGGCTGTCGGTCCCTGGAATTCCTTGACAATGCCTGCTTTAACAAGCTCGGCTGTCTTTTCGGCGATGACCTCGCGCTCCTTGGGGCTATAGCGTCGAGGAGGCTGGACAATCGGCTTGTCGGTGTCCAGATCCAGCCTAAAGGGCCCCAAATCACCGTGATAGCCAGGCAGGTCCTCCATGCTGTAGGTGAATGCCGTACGCTTGCGGGCGCGTACGACGGCTCTGAGAGCATCATTGGTTTCATTGTTCATGCTGATGCTATTGCCCCAGATCCATCCTCCATCAGGATCCTTTTGGTAGCGCTCATAGGCTGTTGCTGCCATGTTGCCTTCAGGCGTAAAGGAGGATACACTGGCAAGTGAAGCGGCTGGGCTGTAGCTTTCCCTTCCCCAGCCGTTGTAGTCAAACCCGTCGTGGTATCGTGCGCCTGAGCACGTTGTAGACGTACCACCGGATTCAGGCACCCAGCTGGCTGCGCTCAGGAGCAGCCCCCCTGTGGAAAGGGCTTGTGTGGCGATTTTTACCCCTGAGGCACCGAACGACTTGCCCTGCATGGCGCCTGCGCCTGCAGCGAGAGAGAGCAGGAGCGTTGCCAGCATGCTGAGTGCTGCAAGGCTTGTCCATGTGCGCTTGGTGACACTGATGCTTTTTGTGCGTAGGGCCTTAGCCCGTTTCCTCTTGCCGCTTCACCGGGGCAGTGGCAAGGGCTCCTGGTGTGTTACGACCACGGGAGTGGCCGCAGTTGCTACGGCTCCAATCGTAGCTGCTACAGTACTGGTAGCTGCTGATGTAATGCTGGTGACCGTAGTTATGATTGCTGATGCTGCCCGCACCAAGGCTGACCTGGGTGTGCTGGCAGACTGAGGTGCTGCATGTGTTGCGTTGTGCTGACCTGCTTCCTTTCCCAACCGGTGCTCTGACGCCTGGGTAGAGGCAGCCGTAGGGGTGCTGGCGTGATTGCAGGGACGAACACATGCGCTCTGTACAGTTGTGTTGGTTGATTGAACGAGTTGCGGACTGTCGTTGCTAACACATCCCCCCCCCAGCTCTGTTGACATGTCGCTGGGAAGAGAGCTGGCCCTGGTACAGAAAGCTGTTGAACGCAGGCTAGCTGTGACCCCTCGTGCGGCGGACTGCAGAGCAGGTGTCATGGGGATGCTAATTGTGTAGTCCGGACTCTCGATGACATTGGGAAACAGGTGGAGCTGCACTGTCGGATACTGGGTGATGGCGTCCGCGACAGGTAGCATTTGCTCATTGCCCACCAAGAAATCGAACAGAGGCGTGTTCTCAACCACCAGTGTCTGAGTGAGGTTGAGCTTGAACTCGTGTATCGTGCCCGGAAGCATTGTTACTTGAACTCCTCTCGTGTCAATTTCCCCCAGAAGCTTGGCATCGACACTGGCGGACGTATCTAGGTGCGTGCGAGTGGGCACGAGTACCAAACCCAGCCGCTGCATGGCACGCTGTGTTATGAGATTTACGTCTGCGCAGTGGTCACGGAGGCTCCGAAACTCGGGGTGTTCATGACCATTGAACCGTAGTGCACCTTGTGGAAAATAAAACATGAGCTGCTTTCGTGCGAAGTAGTCAGCTGCAGGACGGTTGCTGAGAAGCAGTTGCTGCAGCTCGACGCTGTTTATCTCCTGTATGCTTCTGGGTGGTGCTCCAGTTACCCCTGAAACACAGTATGGCACTCCAGAAGGCATCTCACGCAGCACTGGCTGAGAAGTGCAGCCAGCAACACTCAGCGGCCCGGGGGCCTGTATGCTGAGTGCTGCAGTTTGAACGGTAGGCTGCGACAGGGCTGGAACCTGGGCAGCTGCTGGATGCTGCTGCTGAGGTGCTGGAGCTGGCTGAGGCACCCCAGACAAGCCCTCCTTGGAAGGAGACGTATTCTCACAGGTCGCTTCATCGACCTCACTAATTGCCGTGATAACCCTTTTCAACACAGGCCCGTCTATGTTCAAACGGAGCACCAACTCACTGGGTTGGTATGCTGCTGTTGCCGTTGACCCTTGAAGTGTTGCAGCGGCAGGGTGTGGCTTTGAAGACACCTTAGGTGGTGGGTAGACATTATTGCTGATTTCCATGGGTTGGAAGGACACCGGAGTAGCTTGATGAGTGAGAGTGGCGTGCACGGATGCCGCCACCTCATTGATTGTCTCAGAGGCTGTGCCCGGAGGCTGGGTGCTGCGGTTGAAGGACACGTTGGCGTTGTCCTGGTGCGGCACGTACACCTCATCATCATCATCAGTGTCCTCCTCATGGTGCACAGCACCGACAGCCACTGCTCGGTGCTGGCATGGTGCGGCGCCACGCTCACAATTCTGCTGTGCCTGCTCTTTGTTAGCTTGGAACAGCACCTGGAGCGCCTTAAGAGGCGGCTCCCAGCCGGGTGGCGCCAATTGTGGGTGGAGCACCCGGCAGTTTGGCTCATCATGGCCATACCGCCCACAATACTCGCAGGGTGGACCATCATACATGTGGGGACGCCTATTGGAGGCACCTCCATTGTTGACATTGCCTCCGCCACCTCGGTTCTGCCGCCGTTGCTGATCGGCAGCATACTTCGTGGCTGGGGCCTGCTGCTCGGATGTAGAAACCATAGCAGCACGACTCGCGCCTAATGCAGACTGTACTGCTGCGGTGATCATTGCCGCCAATTCATCAGGTTGATGGGAACCCGTAGCTGCGGCACTCTTGCCACTTCCTGTTGGGCGACCATTTAGAACCCAGCAATCCTTGCTGTCGTGGGAGCTGTTGGCGCCGTGGTGCTTGCAATAGAACTTAGACTGGCCGGAGCCGCTGTTTCTGCTTTTGCTGGGCTGCTTGCGCAGCCGTTTCTCCTTCTCACTCGTGATAGCTTGCTTGGACCCGGAGGCGTGGTTGCTGCTGGAATGTCGTTCCCACTCGGCCTGGGCTTGCTGCAGGTTGATCCAGATTGTTTCAGCGTCCGTTGCAATGCTGTTGAGTTGAGCATACCATCCCTCACGTGGGGTGAGCTCGTACTTGGTTCTGATGCGCTCCCTCACTGCTGGATCTAGGCCTTCAATGTAGCGCTCCGCAACAACCGCACGGGAGTATGAGTCTCGAATATATGGCTCGAGCTCCCGTATTTGCTGCAGGTACAGCTGTGGCGAGCCGTTGTCCTGCCTAGTCCGCAAATACTCCAGAACCTTGGCTGTCTTGCGCTGATGAGCAAAAGATTCGTCTAATTTTTCGAGATAATACTCGAGAAGGCTTTCACCATCCAATGCTGGCTCGATAGCATTGTGTGCTGCCGCTGACATGCCCTCTCCCTCTGCGCTAGCTGCCTGGGCAGCTGCAGTGCAGCGGCGGCTGAACCATGCACGAGCATCCTTAACTAACGTATGTAGTTGCTGCTTATGCCAGATGTCGTACATAGTACCTGGTGTAGGAAAGGTGTTGATCAAGTCGAGAGCTTCATCAACGGGCACCTGTCCTTTGTTGAGTCGGAAGCGTGCACGCAGTGTTTGCATTGCACGCAGCGCCCCGCGCTTGAAGGCAGGGAACTCCTCGTGTCGAAAACGGAGCATAGTGGGCCCCGACCACGAGGAGTCTGTATTCTCCATTTCGGTATCGCTGTACCAAGGGCTGATAGAAGGTGAAGACTGTACGGATCCTCCTGAGGGTTTGCTGGGAAGCGGAAACTGCTGAGGTACCGAAGTTACTGCTGAGGAGGCTCGGCTGTGTAGCCGAAAGGTTGGTCCTAGCTCTGAATTAGGCGAGTGGCTGTGTTCACACTCTGCTTCTTCGGCTGCGTCTGCTTGCTCCAAATCACCGCTGCTGCCTGTGTGCTCGACGCGTGCTTCTGACGCGAGGCCGTTGCTCAACCCTGATGCAGTACCGGAGTACTCAGGGTTCTCAAGCCACAGAACCTCCTGCTCCTGCTTGTGCTGCTCAGTGACGGGTTCCAGTCCTGGCTGCTGCTGCTGAGCAGGGAGGGGCGGACCCTTCTTCACTCCCTTTTGTTGCTTTGCGTGACCTTTCCTAGGGCGCGCTGGCGCAGTTGAATGCTCGATGTACCCTGGGGGCCGAGTTGAGCGGTGGGGATTGACACGACGTAGAGAGTCTGCCAGTGCTCAAAAGATGATCAGACTCTTACAAGGCTCTAGTGAGAGCGCAGTGTTCAGTGATGTCCGGGGACACTATTTCACTGATGAGTCTGTACGGCTGGAGCCTGTGTGCACGTACAATAGTCCTGGGACACACACCAACGCCGGAGCGCTTGGTGGCTGAGTACGGCAAAGATTAATAGTTCTCCAACAGCTAGGGCTCGGCACACGGATGCACCAATAGAGCCACCACTAGCTGGTTCCACACCTAATATAATCACACAAATATGCCCGATGGGCGCGTGGAATGCCAGACAACACCCAGGAGCTCGGAAGCTCGACACTGAAAGGGGTGGTTCGGCTACGAATCTTGACTCACTGCTAGCCAGATCAACCACGCCAAAAGCTCACAAGCTGGATAATAACAGCAGCTTTGCGGCAAATCAAAAGAAAATAAGAACGCGACAAGTAGGCAGTAATGCCACGGATGGCTGCCGCCGGAGGGTTGACGCGCCCGCGCTCCTCACACTGGTCGGAACCAGGCGAAGAAGTAACCTGAGGTCGATTAACACTGCGTATTCGATGTGCCTCGGAAGGCTAACGAGCTGTGTTGGCTTAGTGCGCGGACGCGAAAAGCCTAGCTCAATAGATGGGTGACACCACTTGGAGAATATACAGCGACGGATCGCTTTCAATAATAGCTGCACAATAAATTCGGGGTACTGGCACCCGATTCCTTACTTCTTACGGCCGCCTACTTCAGGACGACTCGCCGACCTTCTCGGTCGTTTGGCTGTGGGTTTAATGATGATTATAGAATAGGAGCTCTCCTTGAAGCTCCGGCTTGACTTGGCTGACTCACTCCAGCTTCGTTAACTTGATTTGCGCGATCGCAGTAGGCGAGGACGGGCTGGGAACGGATCCCTGTCGAGCCTAGAGGTAGGAGCACTAAGGGCGGACCTTATGGAATGCTGTGTGTACACTCTCTGTCTATCCTGCTCTGCTGCGCGTGTCGAGGTAGGGTAGGATTGCAGTCTTGTTACACCAAACAGTCCTATCAACCCTCCTATAATTATATTATCTTCAATAATATAATGGTCTATACGCTCACGAAGAGTTGCTTCGAGAGCCAAACGACAAATGTTTGGCCTCTTCGCACTCGCATTTATGGCGAAGTACCGACTGATCCACGCCGGGCCTTATCACACCCGGCCCTACCCTGGATGCGTAACGCTCATCCGACTAACGACAGATGAACGACAACCTAACATTCTCAAATCACAACGGAAAGCGCCTTATACGCTAGTCAGGCAACACCCAAAGTCTCAATTAAATCAATACGCGGTTCGCCTAACTACCTTCGGTTGGCTTAGCCACCTGCGGATAGCGACTAACTCGGTCGTGGCACGTAATTTGTGCGCTCCAGATGTTTTGGCGTGACAGATTAACTGGATGGAAGTGGCCCCGCCTAGGGGTGCGCCTCTCGATTGGTTAGAGCACACTCAAGTGACCATGCCCCAGCGTCTGCATCAAGTTCTCATGCGTGTCCGGTTAGGCTGGTTTTTGCCTTTGGGCAGAAGGTTTACGGGCAGGAACGAGGTCTTGCGCAACGCTGCGCGATTATCCGGCCCGCCGGCGTCTAGAGCCAGACTTACAGGTTACGTAGACATGCAGGTCAGTGTTTCGAGTACGTGTAAAATGCATCCAAAACGATCATTGTGTGCGCCATCCGGGATTTGCACCCGGGCCGCTCGCGAAATTCCGATCATGTTCACGTGGGAGGCGAGTATCCTGCTACTAGACTAATGGCGCAGAGCCTGCCCCTCCGCGCAATTCCGCCAACACAGTCAGCATACAGCCCACACATCCTAAACGCCGTCTCATGGGGCATTTGTCGCTGACCTGGACTTGGCACTCGGGGGCGTTACTGAGTGCTGGACATGCAAGGTACTAGCCTTTCTTACTAGCGTAGGAGCGGATTCCCCCACCAACTAATACGCGCGGTGATGATCTCATAGCGCATTACGCCACCCTTGAATTGCCAGTTGAGAGCATTCGTTAGGTATTTGCCAAGCGGCTTGATGCGCGATGGGAGTGTCCGAATACCCCAGGTGACCCCCGCGTTTTCCCCATAGGGATTAACTGGATGGAAGTGGCCCCGCCTAGGGGTGCGCCTCTCGATTGGTTAGAGCACACTCAAGTGACCATGCCCCAGCGTCTGCATCAAGTTCTCATGCGTGTCCGGTTAGGCTGTTGGGAGTTACAGGTTAATAGGCCTATCTGGGCAACGTGCTGGAGAATGTACACGCTGCGCATGTGGCATGTTCAATGCTGGCACCCACGTTCGCCCCTGGTGCTCTTACCAGTCGTGGGTGCATGTTTTTGCCTTTGGGCAGAAGGTTTACGGGCAGGAACGAGGTCTTGCGCAACGCTGCGCGATTATCCGGCCCGCCGGCGTCTAGAGCCAGACTTACAGGTTACGTAGACATGCAAGATATGTGTGTTTCAGTGAACCATTGGTTATATATATGCAGATGACACAATTATGCATGTTGTCCGCTTGTTCTTTAACAAGATTGTAAAAGAGACCGGCCAGCGTGGACCGTAGCGTGTAGGCTTCTTATGCACCTCTGTTACATCCTATGATCGACGTTTAAAGGTCCCGATACGGCAACATGCAATTTGCACGAGGTGGGAGAGGCCTTGCACGGCCGTGGTATGCTGATTTTTAGCCCCTGGCCGCGGGATAGGGAATCCACTTTTATTTGGCCGACGTTAGTTGCCCGCCGCTGCCGGCGGCCCCAACTGTCTTCACCACAACCCCCTTCTTCTGCTGCTCCATAAAAAATCGCATGATGAGATCGCGGTAATATGGGTCTTGCGGCGAGGGACAGCGGAGACTGGCCGCCAGCGCGGCGTCACCTCCTGGGTATGGAGCACAGCGTCCCCTGCGTGCACCCGCGAGCAGCGACTTGTATGGAAGCCCGTTTGTAGGAAGGTTGATCATCTATAGACCAAGGCCTTGATATTATACCATGGTTCGTTCTATAGACCATTCTATATCATGAGTCTATGTACGATCTACTTCTTGGTCCTCTCTTTTATATGATGACCATGTCTAACAAGTCAAAGTTACAAGTTCCGCACCAGTGCGGGGATGTCCGTCAAGACTAACGATATGATTGTTTTCCGTCGTCGGGGTTCGGAGCCAAGCGTACAGCATTATAGGACTTACGCCTATATTGTAAGGCCTGTATTCAATGTCAACGTCAATGTATTCAATGTCAACGTTTTAGAGCGGTGCACTTCGGCACTCTCTATGGCGCTGACTAGTTCAACACTAATCAGCAAACCGTACATATGGATGGCGATGGGTGAAACCCGTCGAAACACGTCGAACGCCACACAACTGGAGCAAAGCATTATGCACGATTACTCACGAGAGCCGTGTGCCGCGTATGTCGGTGCCAATTAGCCGGTCGGTGGTGAAAGAGGGGCAGGGTGTTGCGAAGAAGCTGCCGCAGACCCTGTTAAATGGAGGACACTCCGCGGGCACGCATCCAGCCAAACCGCCGTTGCCGTCTAGCTCCATCTCTACAAGCCTGTCGGCAAAAGCAGTAGCAGTAGCAGCAGGAGGTGCAGGGGTTACGAGGTAGCACACAAGCATGTGCGCCATGGTGTTCTGCCATGCCCCTGGCGCTCTTCATCGTGCCCACAACTTGCAATTATCCGACCAACCTGGCTTCTGATGTAATGGCCAGAGAAATTCACTCCTCTCCTTAACATATTACGCCCCCACAGGAGGGAGACGTGTAAACCCCAATAGCGCATGTGTTCCCCATGGCGTGCTTCTGTTCCACACTGAACCTAACCCTTATAACTAACTTTATTAATGACCGAGGTCGACCTTTGATCACCTTCGTCGGTTTACCCTAACGGGCCCAATCTGGGATCGGATATTGAGTTACGCATAATAATGGTTACCCTGATCACGCATAATTCTTATTTTGCGTTAATCACGAATAATGTTTTTTAATTACACTGACGACGCATAATGTTTCACACCTATACCTGTGCTTAAAGCAGCAGCCCTCTTCGTAGCCCAACACGGGCGCAGACGGTAATAGCGACACCCCAACCGTGTCTGGCCCAGCCCAACAGTGCTGACCGGGACACATAGATCGCTATAGCTGCACCCACACCGCAGTTCACGCAGGCCTGTCTCAAGAGGACCTGGTTTCGGTGCCTAGGTTCGGGCGCGAATTCCTGATCCTGGGGAACCAGCCAGATAACGAACGAACAGTGGCTCGTGCTTGGCTGATACAAAGGTCAATATAATATAGCACACCGCTGGACTCCCATGCTTGTCGAGGGATTATAACTTCCGAACACTGCTGTCTAGATCCTTTGTTGGCTGGATCGATAAACGGCTGGCGTGTGTGTAGGCGATACTCTATGCCATGCATTATGTGATGGTAAGCGAGCAAAGGACTTGTGAAGTGTGAGTCGCAAATTTGTGATGATGGTGATACATGACTGGATGGTGCTCACTTAGCTCACTTAGGAACAGCAGCACGACACCAGAAGTCGCGCACCCGTTAAGCAGGTTCCATTCTTGGGGGATAGTGCCTTGCAGCCGGTTGTTGCTCAGGTCAATTTCAATGAGGTTTCGGAGGCAACCGATCTCCCTGGGCAGCGTCCCCGTCAGCTGGTTGGAATCCTACATATGTACGGCAGTTGGCAGGCGGGGTGGATTTAGGATCCATGGACTACGGACTCGGTAGTCTGTTTCGATCGTGCTCCAGGTTTTCCAGCTCTTGTGATGTGAGCATTTTTTTAGGGTCATTAGCTAGCCTTGAACCGGACGTTAAGCAGCCAGCAGGCGGCACAATGCAGATGCTTGATGATAGGAATAATGTTCCAATTAATCACCAGTTGTATTCTGAACCTGGTGCCGTACTTCAGTACGGCGAATGTGCAGATAAGTTTGACATTTTTCCCTTCGCTGAATAAGGCAGTTGCGACCATCCGGGTGTTTTTTTATTAGTGCTTCATGCGCCTCTCCCACCCCGGTTCAAATCCAAGGAGCGGCATTGCCGGCAGCAACATGCAACTGAACGCCCTTTGGCTAGTCGCCCGGCTGGTGCTGGTCGTTGGTCCCCACCATCCAATAACATCTGTCTAATCACCTCTGGTGTATGTCCCTTGCTTGCCGTCTACAGTGTTTCAAAAGCGCTGTGAACCCTGGTAGCAACCCTGAACTCATAAACCTAGTACGAGGCTGATACCCAGTGCAAGCACACTGCATGTGACCCCCCGACCCGACAACGTGCATAACCCCAGTGGCACGACGACCCCACTCACCATGTCAAGCTCAGTGATGTTATCAAAAAGCAGAAAGCTCCTGTATACAATACGGCAGAGATGTAAGGCATATGGATTGGTAGGTCTAGTTCGGCTTGCGGCCGGCGTAAAGCAAGATAAATATAGTAGCTGCACTGAAAGTGCTCTTCCAGAATGTCATGCGGCTCTTGTAGCAGCTAGCTACGACAATCAGGCCGCCAACTGGACAGAGCCCGCAACTATGTAAGCGAATGTGCTGTTGCACTGCAACGGCCAAACATACGTGTTGGTTGGATGCTGGTGATGAGTTGCTGAACCCAACGAATACATTCTGAAGTCGGATGGGGTGAACGGATTAGGGTGCCCCTCTAGCAGGGGAGAGCAGGGAACTGCCTCCAAGGGAAAGGGGGTCGCTGGTGAAGCTATACCACCCTGTAACAACATACATACGTGTATTCGTATCCATATTTCGCCCTAGCTATGATGTAGCATGCCTGCGGTGCTTACGTCAACGACGCTGCCAACGGCAGATGTCGCCCGCATGCCCTGCTAGCTGCTGCCGTACATACCCACCCACCCCAACCCACCTCGGAAGGCTTCCAGTAAGTCCTCGCTTGGGCAGGTGGATGTTGGTAACCAGGCGGGGTATGCTCCTGTCCCAGTTCCACTGCAGGCGCGTGAAGACGTGCAAATATATGATGGGGGTCCAAAATAAATGATGAGATCCAAATAAATGATGGGGAACACCGAAGCAATCAAGGCCGCACTTAGGCCCGGGGAAGGAACAGCAACGGTCAACAAGGAGCCTGGGGCTAGAAATCGGGGCTGGAAATCAATGAAGTCAAGCATCCGCGTAGATCCGTCGTATCGTAACTAGGGCAAGATCCTTCCGGCGGGGGCTGACGAGCGGCACAAGACACGAAGGTAGAAAGAACAGCATGGGTGTTGTAGCTGGTTGTGTGTGCTGCTGGGCATGTGTTGTATGTTGCGTTTGTCCTCGTTTCCGTGACAGGGCAAGATTAATTGATTTTTGTAACGATAGGCGCAAACGTCCCCGTTGGTGCGTGGGCGTCGGTGCATGTAGCTCCATCCAGCTCCAGTGCGCCTATCGTCACAAACATCAATTAATCTTTTGCCCTGTCATGGAAACGAGGACAAACGCAACATGCATTTAGCTCCATCCAGCTCCTGTCGGTTATGTGGAGGCGGAAGGACTACACCCTAAACCCTAGGGGGTGTAGAATATTAAGGTTTCAATGCGCGGATAGATGCGTAGGGTAGACAGCTGGGCCCTATCGTCGCAGCCATCTGAGGTGAGGAATTGTTGTATCACGTCCCCGGTGCCTTGTTCTTGTTAGTCGTACTGTAACGAACGCGTTTGTGTAAGAGGGATCAGCTCCCCTGGCATCTCCCAACTGAGTACTCTTTGCCTGGTGTTACATTTGGGTTTCTCGTCCCGGTGTCTTGGTCTGGCTAGCTGCTCAGCCCGGATTCAAATTGTTGTATCACGTCTTTTTGCAAAAAAGGGCCGATCGGCGGATGATAGAGATCCCGTGGTACCCAGGATACCGCAGGAATTGCTCACCTGGTAGCGGCATGACACACCCTCCCAATCAGTTCGTCCCTCCACGAATTCAAAGCCTGTATTGGTGATGACGACATCACGGCGATGTTGAATTCAAAAACTGCACATACGTACGTGCACTATTCAGGCCGCAGATCCCATGTGTACTCATATACAACATAACACATATGTATGCATATCCATATGCGGATCGGACAGGGTTCTGTATGTTTCTGTATGGGTTGTATGTCACTGTCACTACTCGTTCGCACATTCGTGCGCGTGTGTGTGTGTGTGTGTGTGTGCACATGCACGCACGCGGTCCTGTGCGAGTACCTGGGCGTGCTGTGTGTACGGCATACGGTATATGGGAGGATCAGACATGTATGCGAGGAGTTGCATCTGGTCCGATTCCGCAAACGCACGTTTCCCTCAGTAATGTTCGTAGCGTACCTACCGCACGGGTCGATTTTGCACACTCCGCTGGTGTTGCATGTGTGAACGGGCCATTTGGACATGGCGCCGTGCCACTCCGGGTCACGATCCTTGACCTCCATATAGAATGCGATCAGGCCGAATACTGTTTGATTGGATTTAAATTGTTAGGGCCGAAGCGAAGTAGCAGCGTGCACGCCGACGGCATGATGTCATGCAACTGACCCACGGGTCCGCCAGTAATTTTGTGGAGGGTTAATGGCAACGTATGCCATGCTATGGTAGTCAAGCGCAAGAGCCAACAGCTAGTATCCCACTGGGACGCTGTCGTGGTGCCTGTGCGTGCGTGTGTGTGTGTACGTGTGTGTGTGTGTACGTGTGTGTGTGTGTGTACGCGTGTGTGTCTGCACAATGCGTGTGAAAGCACTTGACTCGGTCCTCGTAGCATAACTACTCACTCCCATACCGCACACGGGCCCCATCGTCAGCTAAAACACCCGTAGTAAGAGGCACCCTCCACTTCGAACACTTGAAAGCGAATTACCGTCGCGTTCCAATGTTCGGCCGCACGCAAATAGGCGGTCGTTCAGGGCGACTGATGATAACAGGAGGAGGAGCGGCAGGCAGCAAACCCCCCAGGCGTGCTTGGCGAGGACAACATAAGGCTCCATTGCAAAATTTCTCTATCGATATAGATAAGAATAGTTAAGAGTTGGATTGGGGTGAACTGGCTCAAAAAATTTAGGGTTTGCTCAGCTGCAGCCACGAGTACAAAAGTTCATAAGTACGCGACGAACGTTGCTGAATTGGTGCGTCACTGTAATTCCAACTTATGTTATATATTAGTGACTCAACTTGTTTTGCTAAAGAAAGCATTCTGGTGCTCCAAATGCTTGTGGACGTCTGCCTTTCAATTTTTACTCAATCATCTGTCAGGCTTCCCATCACTTCTCCCCGCGTCCTTCCCGACTGAAAAGTCAATCCTCAATCACAGCGGCTCAGCTTCCTAAACTTTGCGAATGCTAATCAACTTCTACAATGGAGATTTGCGGACCAGCCAGGCAGAGAGAATCCTTCGCTTATTAAAAGATTTATATTAAATGACATGAACGTAAGGGGATTAACTAAATAGAAGTATACCCCACCTACGATATCCCCTTCGACAACTATGATTATCCTCACGCGATGAGGAGTATCAGCATCCCACAGTTGATGATGATGATGAGCGTATCCTCGTGGATTTCTCGTTGCGTATCCTTCCATAAGCGAATCCCAATCGAAACTCATTTCGCCAATTTGCTACGGCACAGCTACCAACGCATCGTAGGTACAGTTACGACCACAAGTGTCGGTGGCAGGTACACCATTTTACTCTCCAACGTCCCATGCTTTGCAGCGCTTTCCCTGATTTGCAACATTAGATCCTGAATCCCGCAGAGTTGAAACCGGCAACAACACCAAGACAACACCGGCAAATCCAAGACTATCGAGATATTTTTCAACAACCAGTTCATGCAAATTTCAATTGATTGAACCTCGACTTGTAACCAAAACCGACCGCCAGACGCCGCCGGATGCCTGCCTCCCCTCCCTCTCGGAAGAGATAAACCGCATGCCCGAACGAGGTCTGACCAGTGAACAAAATTGCATTAACTACAGAATTATTAACAAATTATGGTTTTATACTTCCTTCTAACTTTTAATCTACCCGCCGAACAGCGGTGCCTCCTGCGCCTCCTTATAAAAAAAGTTATGTTAAGGATTCAACCTCTTCTCAACACAACAGCACCTGACACCAGGACATTTGCATAAATGACTGCAGCTGCAAAAGAAATTAACGACATATATATCCATCGTCCGCCGTGGCATCCCTTCACAACTCGCTCGTCCTGGTCCTCCGTCCTGCCGACGCCTGGGCATGGAATGCCCCTCGCATGAAAGAAAAGAGCAAGCAAACTCCTGCAGCCTCGGCGACTTACGTCGGTCGTTCATCATGCGGGGTCATGGGGGTGACCCTGATGCACCCAGGACAGGTACAGATTGTACGAAATTGGCGAACACGACGGAAAAAAGCAAAGCATGTGCACACACGGCACGTGATTGCATTCCCACCTCAACCATCAAAGTCCTCAAAAGAGTCCTATCAATTCTCAGGAAGCCAGGGGCAACAGCTTATTTGCTGATACGTCAGCTGAAATATCTAACGGTTCATAACTAGGGCAGGGGCAAGCACACATCAACAGTTAGGTTTTGACGCATTCACAGCAGGCAGTAGGTAGGCACGCTGTCGACTCCGCCAGATCGAGAGTCTCGCGACTTATCCACCTTCCTTGCCGAACTTCCCTCTTTTACTACCTTATGCCACTGCTGGGCGCAACCGCCAAACGCCACCACAGCCCTCATTCTCACCGTTGTTTTGCTGCGAAGCACCAGCTTACAACCTTCCCATAAATTTCCCAAAACCAACCGATAAGAATCATTTGCACCATTGTCGTTCCAGAAACTCATGCCATATGTACACCACGGTGCATAATAAAAGAGGAATGATGCTCAATGATAAGAAACTAATATGCAATATGTTAAGGATAGCTAGGCTGCCCTAGGAAAATGGCAACAACGGCACCGACAAAATGTCGTGTATGCCCACATACGCCATTCGACGCAAACGCTATGTGGTAATCCCATTGATTTGCGCCGACCCCTAATAATTGTTAGGACAGGTTGGCGGGCTTCCTGCCCGCATTGGTTCGACCTACTCTTTTTTTGAACTTGATTGGTTACCTTCCCAAACCCGGATTCATGGTCATCCAAACGAGCGAATCGAAGTCTTTTAGTCAAAACGTTCCAATACATACGAACCAGCTGTCACGTCGTTGGATCTTATCCTTCATTTGAACAATATCATCATAGCTATCTGGGGGGATTGCGCAAGGCAGATCATGCTGTGCTGCTGTGCCTACCTAGGGACTCGTCAACAATCCCATCCCATACTTCAGCCCTTGCCTTGGCTTCCAGGCCAAAGGCAAGGTCGTGCTCGGGTGTCCGCGCACCACCACCGCTCGTTCGGACGGAAAAACCTGTCTCTAACCCCCCCATTCCCTGTACCTTTACTTCGTGCTCGCCGGCGCACCGCCATGCTCAATTTTTAGATCGTCCAGGCAAAACCACGTATTTGCCGAGCCCACAGACCTGTACGGGGTCACAGGCAAAATTGACATACGTGGCCCGCCTTCGTTCATTCCACGCCATAAAAGAGTGTGCTGGTGGCCTCCCTGACATCAGGACACCCACGGTGGGGAAGCTACTGCGCAGTAGCTTTTTCACGCTCACTTTTGAGGTTCCTTTCGCCGAACTTCGCGCGCTGATGCAGCAGACGAGTTTCGCACGCCTCCGCAAACATCAAAAGAGACCAACAATTCTCTCAAAGGGGAGAAAAATTCAATTATTATTTCAGTACTTTAAATTTTAGTGGACTGCACCCTTTGCACTGTTTCTGTACTCACTGGAACGAGATCTTGTCCATATCATTGGCCCTGTTCCCGCAATTGAAAGTCGAGTCGAACGGCAGCGACCACTGCAACGGTGATGCGAGATGCATAGCACACCACAGGGGAGGTTCTGATTATTCAGGTCACTCGATACGTCCTTGCAGAACGTAAGTAAGGAAAGTGTGAAGATAACGAGGAGATGCCATCCAAAAGCTGAAAATTAGCAAGTGACTATCATGGGAAAGGATAATTTCGGAACTGCGGTTGAGCATTTATCGCTCGCTAAGCATTTATGAATAGTTTTATCGGTCCATCGCCGTACCAGCCGTACCCATACCAACTGTACGAATGGAACCGACCTGGATCCAGCCGTCTTCGCCACGGGCGCTAGGCGACACCGAGTTAAGATATGCCTGCAGTGATGGAGGAGTACGGCATCATGCGAGAAAAGGTGCTGCAGTGATGGAGGAGTACGGCATCATGCTAGAAAAGGTGCTGCAGTGATGGAGGAGTACGGCATCATGCGAGGAAAGGTGCGCTGGTTTAGTGGGAAATCGTGAACTAACTGGAGCAGCACGTGCTCGGGATAAGGGCCAAAATCTATTTTCAGCGATCCATCCCAAACGCGAAAAGTAATAAGCGGTAATTGCTGTGCCGCCCACTGCTTGGTACGCGGTGAGGTTCAATGGCTTGATCACACTAATGACCTGAACCTGAGCCAGCTACGCAACTGCTTGCTGGCCCCAGGCGGCCTCCGGCGGCGCAAAGTACGCGCGCATTTCGATGAGCAGGGAAAGGTCAGAATCTAGTCACTTTGATAATGATAAATAATAAACGGGAGTTCCTACTGCGGTCGTACTTTGCCGTACCTCTCCAGGGCAATAAATGTCATCCTCCTGCTGAGCCACCATCACCTGTACGGAAAGGAAAGGACGAATCGAATTTGTAACCCGATCAGTGAACCGCGTAAGGCCCAACGAGGTTGACAAATAGAATTATTCTTGAAGCTCAAGAGCCATGGGTCGGATTCATCGGATGGATCATGTCACATGGACATCTAACGGTATACCCGTCGCAATCTAACGGTATACCCGTCGTAATCTAACGGTGTAACCGTCGGGTGGATCCACCCCTGGCGAGCATTCCGCTGCCGTACATCCTCCTACAAGTTATATCATCTATATATAAGGGGAGTGTACCGCTCCGAGGAGTGTCAGCAGCGGGGAGCTGTACACATTCACACAGCATCGAACCCACCTTGAGCGGCGGCACGTTGCCGGGTGTGTAGCGATCTCGCAGCCAGAAGGTGATTGACGTCGCTCCGTAGAAGGGCTGATAGCCGGGGCGGTCGCATCCACGGCACCACCAAGTCATGCCGCCGCCTGAAGGCCAGGAATTGGGAGCGTTCGGTTGAGATGGGTGGCCACAACCACCGTTCGGTTGAGATGGGTGGCCACAACCACCGTTCGGTTGGGTTGGGTGGCCACAACCACTACCGGGGACGCCCGTGTAAGAAGCTATTTACACCGTTGTTCTATTACTTTCTACACCACCGAGTCTCCCTCTTCTCAGACCTGACCTTAAGAGCATGGGAGGATCACCAAGTAACCAAGCGCTGCACAACCAACGAACCAACCGCCAACCACTACTAACCCACCAGGAGCCACCTCGGCGCACGCCGCTGCTGAGCCGCTCAGTCCCCACCCTGGAGCCGTCACGTTGAAGTTATGGGTGGGCGTGTAGTACGGAAACCAGGACCAGCCCGTGGTCACCATGTTATCGTACAGCGTGTCACGGTTGATGTAGCCGGGGGAAAGCTGCAGCGCGGCGCCGCTGTAGCAGTCCACTGGCCTGCAGCATGCGGGGGGTGTTCCCGAGAGACAGAACGGCCGGACCGCGGGTCCGCGGGTCCCAGGTTATAGCTATCTCTTTTTTGTGGTGCTGTATGATGGTTGTGGCGGTTGGATGGATGTGGTGGTTGTGGCGGTTGGATGAAAAGAGCAACAGGAGTCAAGACCACTTTTTTTGTATTCCATGCTGCACATTGTAACCTGAAACATCGCCCCACTACTGGTTGCTTGCAAAGGAATACATCATGGGAAGGGATGTCCTGCCGCAATGATCAGAAAAACCAACATGTTCTGAGAAACCAGAAACCAGCACACAAGCTTCCTAAAAAGCGAGTACGGACCGTACGGCATCCTACCTGATGTTGAGCATCATCTCTGGGTACATGGGGTGGGCCAACTGTAAACGGTTCGGTACGGCAGGGAGGAGTGTTCCAGAACAGATTGGAGCCAGCAGGTTCGGGGAACACCACGTCATTGCGACACGAGGGAAACCGAAAAAACCAACTCCACGACAACGAGGCTTTCCTACGGGTCACTAGCTCAATAAATTCATTGTTGTTTTGTAAATTCGATATGTTGTATCGAATGTCCCAACCGCGTCCTTGGCGGTTAGATAATACGGCACATGTTGGTAGTACGGCACATGTTGGTAGTACGGCACATGGTGGTAGTACGGCACCAACCCACCCGTTCATACGCCCAGAACGAGATATCCATCTCGTGCTGCCCGGAGCGTGGGTTAGTGGAATTCTTGAAACAGCAGGACGGCTGCGGCACCACGTAGGTAGCGGTCGGGGAGGCAGGGGGAGTGTGTGCGGTTGGGCACTGCAGGGCCACGGGGGCTGCTGGGCACACGGCGGGTTTACTACACGATGTACGGTGTAACTTCGCTTCGTTACAGAAAGAAAGGAAGTTTCAGAAGTCTAAAATTAGGTCTACAATCCGCAGCCTACATTTGCGGCATTGGTATATGTGAAGTATTATTAATAATCAGTCCCCCTTAAAAAAAGGAGGGACGACTGGCATACAACTCATGGCTCAACACTAGCATAGCAGTCCACGGCTGCCACAGCGTTTTCCCACGCATGCCGTACCTGCTCGTACGGCTCCTGACCCTTGGGCGAGTACCAGCAGGGGCAGATGTCAATGACGTGCACTCTAATCGTCCTGTTTGGGTCCCAGCAGCGGACGTACACATAGCCGTCCTTCTCGGCAGGGTTGCCGGGGAACGAGCGGTTGAAGTTGTCCACAGCGTTCCCGTGCCTGTGTGTTGCGGCACAGGTACATAGGATAAACATTCTAGTGCAGTGCAGATAGGCCTTCGCGCATCATGCTCGGCTACATCAGCCACGGCTTCGGCGCAGCGCACACAAGTACGGCAGAACATACGGAAAACAGGTAATCTTAGAAACCTTGTGACAATTAAAGGCCTCGTGTATGTATGTATGTACGTACGAGGAGAGGCACCATAAAAAAACGAACTCGTGGGGTGCAACATGTGCCGACGCTTCATGTGCTGACGGTTTCGGGTCCTCTATGGGTTGAAGGAAATAATGGAATTTGATCATTACACTTGATTGCCGTGCGCCTTGCGGCCCCGTAGCGCTCACTCTGGATAGTAGTACCAGTTGCCGTACTGAACCGCCTCATCGTTGCGACCCAGGACGATGCCATCAACGCACTTGACCTCGTAGCAACGGCCGCAACTACCTACATAACAGCAACGATGAAAACCACCCTCAGTATATAGAAAACAGAACGTGGACCGAAATATGATGACGAAAAGGACGAGAGCCTTTCAAATGTGGATGCCTAGATTCTTAAGGATGCTTCAGGATGTACTGGAGTGACTGCGTATTATACGGCGTACAACTGCAATGCGTGTGGAAATTGCAACCCCCCTGTTTAAAAACTAAAAACGCTTCAAAGCTCGTACCGGGGAAGTCGGGATTGGCGTCCGCGTACGACGAGACTTCGGACTTGTCGAAGGGTAACGAGCCGTCGGCATTCGTGTAGCCGCACCTGCACACCGCGTATGTTGTGCAGACCAAATCGCAAATCGCAATTTTTTGATAAGAATTTTCGGGGGTTCAAGAATCGCTATGCGAACATCGCGATTTCGGGACATGCCTCGGATATCTCGGAGTAGCAGTCCTCTAAACACTAATTTACACTTAGGAAGTTACAACAACTTTTACCATAAATTTACCACCAGAATCCTGGCCGGGTGGCGCACAACAACAATAATGGATATAACAACGCACTCCTCCTGTTTTGTACAGCCCAACATGTCAGCAGATGCCCCGGCTAGGCCGCACTTCCCCTACCAGTAGAAAGTGCATTGGATGCACATACAGTTCATATGTGCATATATTTAGGCCAGTATACCCACCATGTAGAGTCTATGGCACAGCTACCTTGCTTGTGGGGGGCTGTAAGGGCTCGCAAGCGAGGGAGCCCCACAGCTCAAAAGGTGGCGCGCAACTATCGCAGTCGCAACTTACCCGCCCCACTCTAAAATGCCAAACGCCGACTCGCCGCCGCCACGGGACGGAGCAAAGACGTCCACAAAGGGGTGCGGAGTGCCGTACCTGTATGGCATGGCACGGCATAATTCTACACTGTGGATGCGAAGCAACCCAGGCCAAAAGGCTTGAGACATAGTTGGCAATACAAGAACGGAATATACGGCACGAGTCAACTTGAAACATAGATACCCCGCTATTCAGACCCGGACCCCTGGCCGTTGATGTTCTGGACCCGACCCACGGGTCGGTACACGAAAGCCATATGAACTGGAAAACACACAGATCGCCATCTCCATCCGTAACCAGCGCTCAACAAATAAAGCCGTTGTTTCAGTTTGCCCTCGAGTTTTTATACTCGTGTCCACACCCGATCCTCAAGGCGTCTACATGCAACTAATAACAACGTGTCAACTGCATGAGCCAGCACGTAAATGCACAACACGTACGACAGTCAAAACCCCAATCTGCCTGACCCGGGGATCACCATCTGCTCTCATTGGAGCATTCCCTTAGTGCCGGAACCAAAATTTCAACATCGGAAACCGGATCCCAATCTCACCATGAAGCTCGGGCTCGGATCCATCCTGCGGGCGGTGGTGGCGGCTTGCTGAAGCTGGTGTTAGGTGCGGCTGGGTTCGCGGAGGGCGGTGGGATGGGGCTCATGGCCGAGGTTTCCTGTCCACCATTACCGCCACCGCCACCGTTGCCTGTGCTAGCATTATCTTCAGCAGTCACATGCGTAGGGCCCCAGCAGGGGAGGAGGGCAAAGAGCACGAGGAGGTTTAGGACGGCGGCGCAACGAAGGGCCAGTTGTGCCATGGAGCTTTCAGGGCGTGGGCGGGCGCGTCGGGCCATCTGTGTGGTTGTACACGTGTTGCAGGGACACGGATTAAACAGACCAAACGGGGCAGCAACCTTTCTTTCCTTTCCTTCCTAGGGAGTGGTAAGCGCTAGTAAAGCTTTGGTCTTGATGAGAACTGCGAAGTAGGTGCTTGTGCAGCCTTATATAGCCTTCCTTCTGCGTGCGGGTGCTCGTATTCGGTGCGGCTGCGGAGACTTTCGGGCTGACTCGGCATATCCGTACGGTGGCATCGGATCGGATCGGAGTGTAAGCGTGAGGTCATTTCTTGAAACACGTCGGCATGAAAATTACAACACTTCTTTGGAGGCTCAGGAGTATAATTTGCCAACGTATGGCCTACTGCGACAGACGCCGATTTTCGCCAGAGGAAATCCAAGACTGTCATGAGCTGCTGCTGCTGCGCTGGACGTCGCTGGACGTCGCTGAAGCCATCGCCTTCACTAAATACAAATCCGAAATCACGAGTTGTAAAATCTTATGCATAATTTAGGCGTGTTTCCATGCCCAAGAAAGCTACACCCGAAGTTCACAGTCGCCGTGGACTAGATGTTGACCAAGCAGAAGCGAGGTGGTGTCCCTCGGGCCGAGGCGCTTCCAAGCTTCTGAGGCCCCCCATCTGAAAGCATCTGCCCAAAGCATTATTTATCGCTGAGCAAGCCGTGAGTGATAGGGTGATACTGTGACCCCTGGGGTTGTGACAAAGGCGGTGGCTCGGCCAGAGGATGCGCGTTGAGTTCAAGGGGGTTGATGGATTGCGGCGCATGTCGGGACCCGCTAGGCCTTGGAGCATGCTCTGGTCTGCAGTGTACTAAAGTTGCGACGGTCAAAGCGGGGACGCAACGCTGACGTTGAACGACATGGATCACTTCTATGGTTGACAATCTGACATGCTCTGCTGTAGCAAACACAGCAAACAGCAAAGGAAGGCAGACAGGAACCGATTCTCGTTAGGCACCAACGAACATCAACGGACCGCAAAGCGGTGTTTAGATTGATAAATGTGCATCCACTGCCTACCAACACATATCTCTGCACTTTTGCGGTTGCCCCACAGCTTGCTGCTTGCCGATTCCTTACGCCTCTGTCATCCGTAAGGCGGAAGCCGGCCTACACATAGGAAGAAAGCTTTCAGCTTTAAGTTTTGATTTATCCACCCTTACGTGATGAATTGTAAACATGATGTGACGTGTAAATGAAGAGAATGTGACGGTGAACCGGTGTGTCGTTGCCATTCCCCAATCCTTTGGGCCTCCAGCATACAAGCATCGACGATGGCAAGGGGAGCTTCTTGGCATCATTACCAAAAAAGCTTTGGGGCATGGATGTCGGCAGCCAAAGCGAACACCTCGACCTTCCTACATACCTTGTCATGCTTCTACGTCGTAAGTTTGCCATGTGTAACTTGCTCCGTCCAGAATGAACTTAATAGCGCCAGTATTTTTAACGCTACGGCAAATTTTGAGCTGAAGTCCTCGTCTTTCCGTGGTTTCCCATGAACCTGTTGGCATACCTCCCCCTCCCAGTTCAGCCGCTACGGTCTCTTTGTGTCAAAAGTTACCGGCCCCTCCATGCGGCCTACCTTCGGGGGCCAAGGGGACTACGTGGTTGCGGAGGCGGTGACGCCGATGTGGGGCGACCTTAAGCCCGGTGGGTGCACGGGCGCGTATCCGATCCTACGCCTTGTGAGTACCTCGAAAACAACATCCTGGTTGCTGCACCTGTGCATCTGTGTACTCGCTCGCCCTACCAGCGTCCACCTATGTCAATACCATCACCACCGCTGCCTCCTTCCCCCGAAGCACCCAGCTTGAGGCCCCGCTCCTCTTGATCTCCCCCATCCTAGGAGACATCGTGATTTGCGCCCGGCCCGTGGACCCAGCGGAGTCCATCATCAAGCGCGTGGTGGCGCTGGAGGTAAGCCGGAACCCGCTCGCTTTTGCGTCATCTGATTGGGTCGAGCCTTACTCGGCAGCAGCTTTTTTTACCTTTCCATTCGAAAGACGGGGCAAAGAGCTACACACGAGGGTGAGCGGGGGCCAGGACGCGCCTGACAAAGGGCAGAGGGGAACGTACCGATCATGAGGTATGGTATGGTGAACGCGAGGACAGGCAGGGCAAAGGGGCCATGCGCAGGGGCACCCCGCGAGAAGCAGTTTCCATTTTAACAAATTACATGTTGTGTGCCATGCGTCCCCAGCTCCCAACTCACCTCCTTGTCGCTACCTTGCCACTCACGGGTAGCAGAGCCTGCCCCTGAATTCGCTGTCTGGGTCCACGGGTCGGGCGGAAGTTTTGATGGTTCCTGGGAGGGGGGAGGTCAGGAAGAGGGGGGAGATTAGGAAGAGGGGGGAGATCAGGAAGAGGGGGGAGATCAGGAAGGAAGTGTGGGGACCGGGGCCTCAAGCTGGGTGCTTCGGGAGGAGAAGAATGAAGAGGAGGCGGAAGTGGCGTTGCTGGGGCGGGCAGGGTGAATGGGGCGCCAGATGTGGTGAATGGGGATGGGGTTTTCTTCTCCGTGCCCGGGCTCGATTATGACCCAAAACCAGGGGCCCCGCGTGTTAACGTCCGCGCGCCTGACCTGCTGCTCCTTGAAGGGGGACGAGGTGGTGCTGTATCCTGATCGGGAGAGCAGCGAGGTCCGGAGGGTGAAGGTACGTCCGTAATGCCTATTTCTTTAGCAAGGTGGTCTGCACCATCATCAGCACCAGCACCAGCAGCAACATCATTACAGCAGCAGCAACGTCGTCGTCATCATCATCATCATCATTACAATCAGCATCATCTGCATTCTTTCCTGGGCGTTACGAGGTTCGTGTAGGTGCCTGGTACGGCGGGACGGACCAGGTGTGGAACTGATTTGCGTTCTGTACGGCACAGGTACCCCCGGGGCACGTGTGGATTCAGGGCGACAATCTGACGCAGTCGTTGGATTCCCGGCAGTACGGCGCCGTACCGAGGGCCATGGTGCGAGGCCGAGTAATCTTTCAGGTGCGTCCATGTACGGCAGAATATCTTTCAGGGCCGAGTAATCTTTCAGGTGCGTTCATGTACGGCGCCTATACGCTTATGGCCGAATTGTGAGAGCCCCTTAGACTTGTTGCGTCGTCGCAATCCTACATGCGTGCGAGGTTGGGAATTATCATGGCCATTAAACGGACTGTTTTTTGGTAGGTTGCCTTTGTTGACGTGTCGCTTCGTTGAATGCCTGTGCTCACGCCTCCTCGCTCGCTGCTCATGGACTCTTTTTGCTTCGTCACGCCACGGCATCGCATATGGAGGAAATTCGCCGGCTTGAAGGAGCGATTGTTTCCCTGGCTCCTCATTAATGCAGGTTTTTCCAAATCCTGGATGGGTGGACAACTCCATAGAATCCGTCAGGCGGTGATGATGAACTACGAAATCATACGAGGGCTTTCTGGAGCGTGAATGGCAGAGCCTCCGAGCAAAGATATAGATGTATAGCACTTGAGCGTTGCCATACTGATGACCCCAGGAGGAGGGTAGGATCCGGGCTGGAATTAGGGAAGAGCTCTGTCGCAGAATTAGCCTGGATTTTATTCCTGACAAAAGAATTGGTCCGTCGAGGTCTTGAATTGTTCTGGCGGGCTCGCCGGAGGTATTCGAATTGCGCTGTGGAGCCCCGGAATTGGGCTGTGCTGGCCTGGATTGGCCTGTCCGGGTGTCGAATTGGCCTGGCAAAGTATTGAATTAGCCTTGCAGGGTATCGAATTGGCCTGCTCAGGGTGTCGAATTGGCTGTAAAGTTTGCAGGATTGGCTCAGGCTGGCATCCGGAAGCACATGACTTTTAAGGAATTTACAGAAAACTTTGCAAGGGGACCGCTTACAAGTGCTTCATGTGCGTGTTGGTTTCGATCCCAGGACGTGGAGCAGGAAAACTTGCACACCTGGTTACCGTACTCTGGCAATGTCGGGAGGCAAGCACTCAGGGCCACAACTGCAATACCCAGTCAAGTCAGTCGCTGAGGCCCCACTGTTTTCCTACCACACTTCATCGGCAGTTTGTCCAGTTTATACCCGCCGTACTCGCATGCATGAATAGGTTCGGGTGGAAACAATGGCGAATCTCCGATACACACCGCTAAACTCAGTACCACGAGCTACAATGAAAACAAAAGAAAATGCAGATGTCTGTCGAGAAGAATGTGTGCTCCATATGCGTTCTGTGCCTTAATACATCGAGCTCTCCGTTAGGCGGGGCATGGCCCATGAAGTTGCCCCTGGTATTCCGCCCATGCAACCAAACACTGTCACAAAACGTTGCACGTCTGGGCCCATGTAAACAACGACACTTCCGTGTGGATTGGCTACCCGCGCTCTCCATGCCAGGGGTCCTCCCTCCTGCTGGTGACTCCCAGATTGTCCACGCACAAACGCCAAACGTTGGCGCAGAAAACAGACAGGCCACTGCAGTATGGCATCAAACCATGCATAACCCACAGCGGCTTTCAGCAGCAGTACTGCTTGGCGAATGCGACTAGCATGTACTCCGTTGCGCATCAAACACCCATCCACGCGTTGCACTCCAGCAGACCATCGGATTCCATGTCGTAATACACTGTCGCCCCAACACGTGTGTTAGCAGCCGCGGACAAGCATGGGTCCAGGTTGATCCCGCCAGGAGTGAACACCAGCCGCCCACTCAGGGGTTGTGTCTCAGCTACAGAGCGCGCCACAGCAACTAT
The DNA here is from genome assembly GCF_000143455.1 of Volvox carteri f. nagariensis. Lineage (NCBI taxonomy): Eukaryota > Viridiplantae > Chlorophyta > Chlorophyceae > Chlamydomonadales > Volvocaceae > Volvox > Volvox carteri. The sequence goes on along the minus strand of NW_003307550.1, from coordinate 53,827 downwards.
AGAGGTGCCTGTCTTGAATATCCAGCAACGAGTTGGCGATCTGTCGAAACTGTGAACCGACCCCCGAACAAGCTGCTCTGCCCTTAAGATCTCTGCTGACCTGTACATCAATACACACCAATTGGGTCAGCACAAACCATGTGTCACACGAGTGAGGCTCAGCTTGTCACGCGACTCACTGGAATCCAAAATCGTTGTCACCACATTGCGCGCACGTTGTAACGCTTCCCTCCACCTTCTGTCATCTATGGCCCGGTACACTCCCTCTCAGTGCCGTGGCGGCACGAAAGAGGGAGAGCTGTAAATCCTCTGCATGGGAGGGGGTGTATGTAAGGACACACGGTCTCTCAAAACACCGTTCGCAATGTTTCCATTGTCCTACCCTCTACCCCAGGGCTTCCTTTTGTGCTGGCAGATATAATAGCATGCTGATTGTCATCCTTGCTGTTGGATTTGGGTGCGTTGAGAGTCTGCGGCAATGCGGCTTGCGAGTTGCCCGCTTGTGCCAACCAGCGCCGTAAAGGGTTGCCGCGTAGTACAGTTTCAACCAACGACCAACCAACGAGAGTATGGGGCCTGCGAACCCACGATCAGGTTGAAGCACAGAAATGCAAACATAGATCTGATCGGCAGATCATTTTGTTGAACGCGTTTATCCTGCGGAAATAAACTGGCAGCTATTAGTGGTGCTGTTCACGGATGACCGGCCCTATTTGCCTATTACTAGGAGGAGGCGATTTCCATGATGGAGTAGTATTTTGAAAATCTGTTTGCATGATTTTGAAGGGTTTATAATTCTATAATATTGCAGTGCATTCGGTCCTGCAGGCGGGCCGTATTCTTGCAGTTCTGTGACGCGGCCTGTGGTCAAACATGAAGCACCCGAGCATGCCGCATGTAGCAAAACTGCATTGGATTTGAGGTCTACATAATCCTGGGTAATATTAAAATTATTTTGGTGCAACGGCCAACGTCTTTTTATGAAATGCGTTCGGACCGCGGGAAGTTGCGAGGCCCGCAGCTGAACTTTGTTGAACGCGGCATGGAAACAAGATATTGTTGTTACAAAGTCACTGCAATTTCGCTCTGTGACCCGACCAACGGTATTCGCACGTGCGTGTGCGTGTGCGTGTGCAGCCGCGTGCCAGAGCGCGAGTAGGGCCCCTCACGTTCGACCTGCTCCTTATACCCATGACACCCCCCACAAAACGTCTTGGGGGACGTGCTCACGATCATCACCATATAACCGTATATCAAAAAACTTACTGCTGTTAGCAAATGCTGAACAGAAACCCAGCACCGTACATCTGCGGTGACACAGCACCCCAACTCAAAGCGAAGCAAGGAAGAACATTGTATTGTGTAGCACAGCAAAGCCAACAGATTTGGACGGCATCTGTACGGAGATGTTATCTGGTCCGTTGCATCTGCTGTGCAAGAGA
>NW_003307550.1:51137-51994 GCF_000143455.1 Volvox carteri f. nagariensis | reverse complement strand
GGGGGTGCGTGGCCCCATACCTGTAAAACTACCCATACGAGCGGAAGGCCCAATCTGCGCGTGGCTCTGAGTTTGTGAGGGGACTTGCAACTTATCGGGGGTTCTGGAGGGGGCGGAGGCCCCCAGTGCCTTACAGCTAAGTAATGAATCACACAACACCCTGAAAATCTATTACTTGATGAGTAATAAAAAGGGACCAGCCCTAAACGAAAACAAACACTGCCTGCGATCAGTCATTTTAGCTTCATGGATATAACATAAGTCCAGAAGCTGAAACAGCATTACAATTCCTCTTATCCTAAAAGGTTTGACGTACCCAGGCTTTGCTCCCACGAAGAAGCCAAACGACACGTGGAAGGCGGTGCTGTGCTGATGCAGGAAATCCAAGTACAGCTGACGATACGTTTTTTGGACTATCCTCCGTGGAAAGTACAAGGCAACAATACCCGGAATCTTTACACTGCCCCTCGCGAGTGGACTGAGTACACTGTTGTTGTACCAAAAACACGCAATCTCCTCCACGACCCCCTTAGGAATTTTGTCCGAGCGCTCAATCAGCCTGTATGGGCGAGCAGGTTGGGTGCTAGCTCCGCCAACTACTTCCTTGAAGCGCTCGCCTGCAGCCCCTGATGGCACTTTTCTTTAAACCCACGCGCCTGTGCAGCCCTTCGCACTCGATCTAAATGCTGTCACTAATCAGAATTTTTCATAAGATAATCTTAGGACAGCTGCGAAGTGCTGATTGCCACACATAGAACTGGTGGCAATGAGCAGCGGGATGCTGTACCTGTCACGTTTTTATTGGCGTCATTCCGTTCTCATGACACGTCCCTTCCCACTCGATCTGAATGCTGTCA
>NW_003307550.1:0-49750 GCF_000143455.1 Volvox carteri f. nagariensis | reverse complement strand
CCTTGTGTGCTCCGCAGGTGCGGCATGTTTTGCAGGCGCTCTCTTGCACAGCAGATGCAACGGACCAGATAACATCTCCGTACAGATGCCGTCCAAATCTGTTGGCTTTGCTGTGCTACACAATACAATGTTCTTCCTTGCTTCGCTTTGAGTTGGGGTGCTGTGTCACCGCAGATGTACGGTGCTGGGTTTCTGTTCAGCATTTGCTAACAGCAGTAAGTTTTTTGATATACGGTTATATGGTGATGATCGTGAGCACGTCCCCCAAGACGTTTTGTGGGGGGTGTCATGGGTATAAGGAGCAGGTCGAACGTGAGGGGCCCTACTCGCGCTCTGGCACGCGGCTGCACACGCACACGCACACGCACGTGCGAATACCGTTGGTCGGGTCACAGAGCGAAATTGCAGTGCCTTTGTAACAACAATATCTTGTTTCCATGCCGCGTTCAACAAAGTTCAGCTGCGGGCCTCGCAACTTCCCGCGGTCCGAACGCATTTCATAAAAAGACGTTGGCCGTTGCACCAAAATAATTTTAATATTACCCAGGATTATGTAGACCTCAAATCCAATGCAGTTTTGCTACATGCGGCATGCTCGGGTGCTTCATGTTTGACCACAGGCCGCGTCACAGAACTGCAAGAATACGGCCCGCCTGCAGGACCGAATGCACTGCAATATTATAGAATTATAAACCCTTCAAAATCATGCAAACAGATTTTCAAAATACTACTCCATCATGGAAATCGCCTCCTCCTAGTAATAGGCAAATAGGGCCGGTCATCCGTGAACAGCACTTAGTATGACAACCGCTATAATCGTTGAAAGTCAACATTTTGATTAAAAGAGGTGCTGATTACCTTGTTTTAAATAGTGGAGTATGTAATAGGAATGGGCAATCATTATCGTGACGTCTTCCCTCCCAAGTGAGGGTCCGAAATGGAAGCAACAGGCACTGGCTTTTTAAGGCCTGGCAGTCAAGCAGGCTCTGTGTTTGGGCTCAAGTTTGACAGGCCCTCGCAGCGTGGCGGCCAGCGGCAGAGAGACGGCCGGTTGGCATCGAATGCGCCTGCCGGAAAGCGCCAACACCATGTTGCAGCTGACCAGCGGCCCAGCCCCAGCAGCAGCGACGATGACGATGGAGGCTTTGGACCACCGGGGCTACTGCCTGAGGGCATGCGAGGGCCGGACCTGCCTCCGATGAACCCAACGTATCGCTATGGAGACTCCTCCCTTCCCGTGTCGCGATACCGGCGACAGATCTTGTATCTTGTGGAGAATCACGCCACAACAATTATCGTCGGCGAAACGGGCAGCGGAAAAACTACGCAGGTACCGCAATTTCTATTTGAGGCCGGCTGGGCGGAGAACGGCTTCTGCATTGCAGTCACGCAGCCTCGCCGTGTTGCTGCCACGACGATTGCGGCGCGTGTGGCGGAGGAGATGGGCTGCGACTTGGGTACGACAGTTGGATATGCCGTACGCTTCGACAATGCATTGACTGCGGTAAGGACGATAAGGAAGGCAGCGGCGCAAGAGGAAGGAAGGGCGAAAGGTAGACACACCCACACCCGTCATTCCCATCATTACGTCATGCCATCATCATATATCTCCGGTTTCTCAATCCAAACCGGGAGGGCAAATGATCTTAGAAAGTGAGGGGTGCGCTCTGCTGTGTTTCTTTTACGCCAGCATGGATTCGCGCTCTCCCCGAATGCGGTTGTGGCTCCATAGCCTCATCATCGATTATCGTCAGGGACGTAACAGGCCGTCCCCCAAATCGTCTTCTGGTTTTGAGCTTCTCTCAATTTGGCTTTTAAAATCCGGACCTGGTGTCGCGCGTCGGAACCAGAGATCGGCAAATCCAGCGAGTACTGCGGGTCCGCAGTACCACAGTACCCGCAGCCGAAATTCGGCTTAAGGCCCCGTCAGGTTGCGGGTCCCTAATGACCGAAATTACCTCTGTTCGGAACCTGGACGCTCTGAATTTCAAATTTCAAATTTCAAAATTAACTCCTAACGGAACTTTGGGCCCGTTACAATGCACGGTTGAAGGGTAACCCAACTCAAAGAGGTGTCACGCTTACACACGCAACGCGTAGGAGTCGCGGTGGCCCAACATAACCTCGAAAGGTGGAAACCTAGGATTCGTGCTCCACCCCGTCCCTCAGGGCCGCACACGTATCAAGTACCTGACCGACGGAGTGCTGCTTAGGGAGATGCTGGACGACCCACTTCTCACGTCGTACAGGTACAACATGGAAGTCGTACAAGTCTCTTCTGTCTGACGCACGCACTACTTCCAGAAGACCCTGCCGGACGCTCTCGTCACATTTGCCATGCCGTACCGTGTGCAGCGTCATCATTGTGGACGAAGCGCACGAGCGCAGCTTGTCGACTGACATGCTGCTCGGGCTGCTAAAAAAGGTTAGTGGAGAAGGTATGCTCCATGTGTTCGTATTTGATTTGTTCAAACTTTTTTGCCCTGTTTATCAGTTAGGATTATAGGTGCATGCTGTGCTGATTTTGTTCCTGCTTTTTACTGGCAGGACTGCTTATTTTGACCTTTCGAAACGCGCTTACCTAACACCCTCCCTGGAGCTTTCCCCTTCACCAATTTTCCCCTTTGGCCCCCCGTACTGTTGATACTTCCTCGCTGTCCTCACTCAGCTTGCCTACTTCTCCGATTCCCGGCTCCAAACCCCAAGGTCGCACAGTTTCCGTCGTGTTTTCGATTTTAAACGGGAGTTGCCAGGATTTGAACCTATGACCTCGCCAATTCCGCCCAGGTTCAACGACGGCGTCCTGATCTGCGCGTCATCATTTCATCTGCCACGCTGGAAGCGACGAAGCTGAAGGACTTTTTCGACACAGGAACAGCTACGACAGCCGCGCAGCGGCGGGTGGCGGCGGCGGCAGCGGCAGCCGCCGCTGCTGCTGCTGCTGCTGCTGCCACATCGAGCGGCGGCACAGCGGCGCCATCACCACCACGCGATCCGCACCGTACGCCGGCAGTTATTACGGTTGAAGGTCGCACTCATCCCGTACAGGTGGGAGGTTGTGTCCGCGAATGGGCCTCGGAAGTTTCCTGTTCCTGCTTGCTGACCCACAGGCGGTTACCTACACCCCATGCTCGTCCATACGCGGGTTTCTATCCATCCATCCATCCATGCGATCAACCGCTCCTATCCCCCCGTCCAACTCCCCCCCGTCCATTTTCTGTTCTGTCTCTTCCTGAGCTCTCCTGGTCAATCTTCCTCTCCAGGCCCCCCCTTCAATGAGCAGTTACATCTCTGCGCTGGACGCCGGCAGCTGCTATTCTGGACGTGGGCGCTTGCTTTGTCTCTGTCTTTTACACGGATTGGATGCTATTCCCAACCCTCCTTTACCCCACCCCACGCCCTAGGTTCACTATCTGGAGCACCCTGCACCTGATTACACGAGGGCAGCGGTGGAGGCGGCGGTGGCCATCCATTGCGAGGACCTGCCGGGCGACATCCTCATCTTCCTGACGGGGCAGGTGTGAGAGAGACGGGAGGGTCTGACTGTATCCGTCTCCGTATCCGTCGTTGCCTCTTTGGGTAGCCATCATCCTGAAACCCTCCTACCCGCGAGGGAAAAGGGAGGAACGCCCCCCGTCACCTTTTGTATGTATGGTATGTATGTATGTATGTATGTATGTATGTATGTATGGTATGTATGGTGGGTATGGTATGTATGGTATGCATGCATGGATGTGTTCAGCCGCTACTTGCTTCCTAGCCGTGACCGCATCGCCGTCGCCATATGCGGGCTGCTGGTGCACATCACCTTAGCTGGACGGCAACGCCATTCCTCACAGGAATTCGAATATGAATAATGTGCGACCGGGTGCGTGGGAGTTCCCGGACCTTTTCCACCTTTTCCACCTCATCTCCTCCCCCCTATATATTGTCATCATACCCTCAGGAGGAGATCCAGGCTGCTATTGGGCTGCTAGAGGAACACGCGAGGAGGCTGGCGGGCAGTCGGGGCTACAGCCTCAAACTGATGCCTCTACCCCTGTATGCGGGTAGGTGCAGAGTGTGGGTGAAAGAGCGGGGAAAGGAGGGGAGGGAAGGGAAGGGAAGGGAAGGGAAGGGAAGGGCACTTGGTTTATGGAGCTGGCTGGTGTGGAGCTGGCTGGAGAGGACGTGTCCGTTCCTGGGGTCCTACTCAATGGTGGTTACTGAGCAGGGAATGCGGGTGTGGGTGCTGGTGCTGGTGCTGGTGCGATGTCTGACCGGAGTCGAAGCAAGTGACTCTGTTCTGCGTCTTAGCTAACACTCACGCTTGTTTTGCCGCCGCGGCTGCTACCAACGTTGCTGCTGGTACATCTGCCGCCGCTGCCGTTAACCCCACGGCTACTGCTGCCCTCTGCGCCACTGCTGCATTGCCGCCGCCATCATCGCCGTTTGTTCCTAACCAGGCTTGCCTGGCGCCCAGCAGCAGGCGGTGTTTCGGAGCACACCTCGCGGCTATCGGAAGGTAGTCGCGGCGACCAACATCGCGGAGACGTCGCTGACCCTGGAAGGTACGGACTCGCGAAGTTGCTGCTCGTCGCACGGAACACAGCAGTCGACCTTTAAGCGATATGCACATTCTTTGGCCCTCCCGTCCCTCCCCCATCTCTGTCGGGTTAGTTATGCTTTCTTTATATATATCTGGCGCAGCAGTCTTTCCTCCTCGGCATCAGCTTCACTCGCGCGTGGTTCATCTCCGCCCCCCCCACACACACACACCTCTGCTTATTTCCCTTACTTCCCTTACGGCAATCTTTGACCTTGTTTGCGCACGTGTATCCGTGTATCCCGTGTGTCGATCTGGCACTTGATCTGGCTTCTTGCATGCGTGTATGTCTGCATGTATGTCCAATGCAATCCTTTTCCGTTCTTCTCTCCCCCACCCCCGCCAATCCATTCATTCATCTCTCTTGTTGTCACCCTCCCGTCCTCTCCCGTCACCCCTACAAGGTGTTGTCTACGTTATAGATTGCTGTTTCGTGAAGCAGCGCTGTTACAACCCCCTTACGGGATTGGAATCTCTGCTGATAGCACCGCTGTCCAAGGCCTCCGCGGCACAGAGGGCCGGCAGGGCGGGGCGGATGAGGGCGGGGCACTGCTTCAGGCTCTGTATGGAGGCGGACTTTGCGGCGAAGCTGCCAGAGGTGCGTCGTGTCGGTGTTTGTTTGTTTGTTTGTTTGAGTGTGTGAGGGGCGATTGTGGGGGCCAATGTGGGGGCCAATTTTGGGCTGCGTTGCGTTGTGGGGGGTAGGGTTGGGTGGGTTCTGTGAGCTGCGTGGCGTGTGCTGCGACCAGATCTCTTTTTCTTCACATGCTGTCTGTCGGTCTGTCGGTCTGTCTGTGCCCACCTGTCCGCCACGCGTTCCCTTCCTGTTTCATGTCGGTGCTTTGGATCTCGGAGTCGTTTCCCGTACCTTGGCTTGCATACATGCAACCTTGCCCCCCTTTTCTTCTTTTCTTTTCTTTTCTTTCCTTTGTTTTTTGTTTTTTCTTTCTTTCTCTTCTTGTTTCTTTGTTTGTTAATCTCTTCCGTTGTTTCTGCGCTGTACTGCTCTTTGAGGCCCGGCGCAGGTGACGGTGCCAGAGATGCAGCGAAGCAATCTCGTTGGCATGGTACTGCAGGTACGTAGTACGGGGTTACGAACTGTACGTGGTGCAAGCTTGTGCGCACCAGGCGATGGCTTGTTGCATTTTCACTCATACTTTATTCTCAATCTGTACGGCTACCTGTTTCCAGCCTTTCCTCTTTGTTCCCCATCCCTGCAGCTTAAAGCTCTAGGCATTGACAACGTGCTGAAGTTTGAGTGGCTGGCGCCGCCGCCTGCAGAGGCCCTCGTGAGTACATGGGCAACGAGGGCATGTGGGCTGGCGGGGCAAGGCCGTAGTAGAGGTGGATTGGGAGGAGGGTGGACTGGGCGGAGGAGGACAAGGTTATGGGGGAGGTTGGGAGCATTGGCGGTGTAGAAATAGATTTCAAGACACATCATACGTGTAAGTATGTGTCGTGGGGGATTGGTTGACAGTTTGAGAGTTTGGGAAATGCAAAATGGGAACGGGTGGTGCATCGACATCCCGGAGCATCAACTCCCTGGTTGTTGATGGCACTGAATGCTATTGCCCAACCGCCCAACGTCCAATCGCACAGCTGCCCAACCGTCCAACGTCCAACCGCACAGCTGCCCAACCGTCCAACGTCCAACCGCACAGCTGCCCAACCGTCCAATGTCCAACCGCACAGCTGCCCAACCGTCCAACGTCCAACCGCACAGCTGCCCAACCGTCCAACGTCCAACCGCACTGCTGCCCAACCGTTTTCACCGCACAATCTTCTCAACCGCAGGTCCGCGCGCTTGAGGAGCTGCATGCGTTGAAGGTTATTGATGAGGACGCCAGGTGACATGGTGATGTGTACGTGGCCCATAGCTACCATAGTCCCTTGTTCATTGATGTGTGCTAGGTGTTGATATTTCTTGGCCGTTTGCTAGCTTGCCTGTTTACCTGCGTCGTTTGTGTTACCTTTTTACTTGGTTAGGGACCTACCTGCCTCTAAGGACAAGGGGCCTACCCCTCAAAGTGTCTAAAACCCTAAAACCTTAAGTCCTCAACCCCACACGCACCACCGTATCTCCCCTTGTGCTTGCCCCACGCGCCTATGTCTTCGCATATGTATGTATGTATGCATATGTGTGTGCGCGTATGCCTCGGCGTATTTTTCGAATTCCGAATCCCGGTGCGGCAACCCATCAACCTCCGCAGGCTGACTCGCGATGTGGGCCTTGCGCTGGCTGCCCTCCCCCTGGAGCCGGGCCTGGGTGCGGCGCTGCTGGCGTCCCGGAGCTTGGGCTGCTGTGAGGAGATGCTCACCTTGGCGGCCATGATGAGCGTACAGCATGTGTGGGCGCCTGCGCAAGGTGCGTGGGTCTGGGTGTTGTTGGCTGGCTGGCTGGATGAATGGACGAATGGGCGAGTGGATGGATGGATGGATGCATGGATGGATGGGTGGGTGGATGGGTGGGTGGGTGGGTGGGTGGATGGGTGGGTGGGTGGATGGGTGGGTGGGTGGATGGGGGATTTTGCGGTGGTGAAGGGGGTTGGGGGTCGTGTGGTGTGGTGTGTGGAGGCCAGAGACAAGCGGGGGCGGCCGTGGAGGTGTGGAACGATATGCGCAGGAGGAGGAGGAGGACAGCATACAGCGGGTGTCGAGGGGTGTCGAGGGGTGTCAAGGATTACGCCAGAGTATGGCTTTATGCTGCGTTCGCAACGGCTTGCCCACGTGCGGGAGTTTTACGTAACTCCGCCCCCGGCAGTTGCAGGCTCATAATGCTCTTCGGCCCATAATCCCATTGAAGCAGCACATTCGCCGAAGGAATGCATCTAACAACAGCTCCTTTTTTATTTTTTTGGCATTTTTGTGTATTTGCATCCTTCGGTGTATGAACTGCCGACCTGGCAGGAGCAATACGCGCGCTGGAGGAGGCCAAGGCCAAGTTCGCGGCTGCAGAGGGCGACGGTGTGACGTTGCTTAATGTGCACCGAGCCTGGAGAGCCAACGGGCGGTCTGCTGCTTGGTGAGTCTCACACGTCGCGTTAGCTTGTCTGCCTGCCTGTCTGTCTGTCTGTCTGTGTCTGTGATGCACGGGTGGTATGTGTGTTTGGGTTATTACACATCCTGCGGGCCTGCCAATGGCAAAGGGCATCTACCTATGGGCCTTACTAGATGCCGGCAAGAAGGATTCCTACCTAATGAGTTATGCCGTATCTCAACGGCCATCGTGATCATACCTGCCCACTTTCAGGGGGGTGCATGAAATGACAGCCGACCCTGATCACTGCCAGAACCCCATCATCGGATTGTCCACCAGACAGCCATGTGGCGGTGTGTGCGTGTGTGTGTATGTATGTATGTTGTTACAGGGTGGTTAACTTCGCCAGCGGCCCCCTTTCCCGGGGCAGTCCCTGCTCTTCCCTGCTAGAGGGGCACCCTAATCCGTCACCCCATCCGACGTCAGAATGTATTCGTTGGGTTCGGCAACTCACCACCAGCATCCAACCAAATCTAGCGGATCAACGGCGCATCAACTTAGTTCCTGGTCAGCTCGCAAGTTGTTTTTATCACTTCCTACATCGTCCATATGATGGGGGGCCACCTCCCATTTCAACACTCCTCAAACACCCGAGGAGTTGGCAGGCGGATTTGAACCCGGGTCGGCCGGGAGCAGAAGTCAGGCCTTAACCTCTGCCAGCCGCCTGCCCATGTATGTATGTATGCATGTATGTATGTATGTATGTATGTTTGTTTGTTTGTTTGTTTGTTTGTTTGTTTGTGCATGAGCGCACCCGCGCTTGTGCGTGATTCGGAACATGGTTATATGCCGTCCTGGAGCCCGTCTCCTTGCCATTTGCACACACACATCTCCCCCACTCCCCCACTTCCTACACCTTCCCGCGTCTCATCTGCCGTCTCCGCCTGTTCCCCCCAGGGCCCAGCGCCACTTCCTCAACCACCACGCGCTCTTCCGGGCTGACGAGGCGCGAGACCAGCTGCAGGGCTTGCTGCGGCGCCACGGGCTATTACCGCAGGACAAGCCACCACCCAGCTGCGAGCGGGACATGGAGGTATAGGCCCCGGGGACTAGGGATAACAGGGGCGGGTGAAGTGGGGTGGGGTTCTAGCGGGGGGTAAGTGATTGGCCCCGTGGGGTAAGTGTTTGGGACAATAAGGCGGGGGGGATCTGGGGTAAAAGGTAAAAGGGACAGCGTACAGGAAGCGGCTTTTTCTTTCCCTCGCGCGTCCCACACCGTTTCTTTCTTAACGTGCCGCTCTGAAACGTTGGCTTTGCATCGGCATGCTACTTAAGCCAGGACCGGCGCCTCCTCCCGCCTTCCCGCCCCCGCATTTTCCCTTCCCCCAGCCCGTGTGCCGTGCTCTGGCAGCGGGCCTGTTTATGAACGCCGCCGTATTTGACCGCACCGAGTACAATCCCCTGGCTCCGGAGGGAGATCCCGGCACGCATGTGTTTCGGCTTGTACGGTACACGGCTCAGCGAAGTGCGTGGGAGGCCGATCACCGCGTGTGTGTTTTGCGTACGGGACCGCAAATGTGTCAGTGCTCGCCACATGGAACCTGTCGTGTTGCTGGCGGCCGTACGGCCCGGCATGTCGCCGCGTTTCTTTTGTATTGTGCCTATGTATGTATGTATGCCTGTGTGGTCTGTGCAGTGGTCTGTGCTGTTTATAGTTGCAAGCTACAGTTGGGAATTGCAACTGCAAATTGCTGCCTATCCAAAGAGTCACAGTGTCGCGTCGGCGCCTGGCTACCTACCTACCTACCTGCCTACCTACCTACCTACCTACCCACCTGCCTACCTACCTACCTACCTACCTATTTACATGTGTTCGGCCTGGGCGACCTGCATTGCCATTCATTACTACAACGCCACATCGTTGCGCCCACCTTCCATCTCCTCCCTAACCTCCTGTTAGACACGCGGCGTGCCGGTAGCCCCTCAATACCGTCCCATTCTGTCCGGTCCCAAACCGTGGGCTCGCCCCCGGTCTATGCCGGTGTTTTTACGCGTTCACCACCACTCGCCTTGTTTCCCGCAGCCCACCCAATCAAGCTCCGAATCCACAACAGCAGTGTACTGTGGCGCAGCATACCGTCGTGCGTCGTGTACAATACCGTACAGCAGTCGGACAACGGATGGTACGAGATGCAGGGAGTCACTGCCGTACAACCTGATTGGCTCATCGAACTGGCACCGCACATCTTCCATAAGCCCAGTCACACGGCGGTGTGAGTTTCGCCAAGCGTGGGCAGCAGTTTCCATTCCAGGCTACATTTGCGTCGTATTTGCTTGTGTTTTGTTAAGAAGCAAAGACGCAGCAAGGTGCAGGCATGTGGCATCCACCCCCAACAGCTCTGGCTACTCTCGACACCACCTCCATTTCCGTCGCCATTGCTTCAACTGGCAATGCTGCAACTGGCCGGTATGCATCGTTGTCTTATGGCAAGCGCCCAAATGTTTTGAAGATTGTCCCATGAGATGAGGCGACTCTTCCCTGCGACACCCTGCGGTAGGCCGCCCTCCACATGCACACAGAACGTACGGGGTGGCGTATGGCGAATGAGCAACACTGCGCTGCGTGGAGCGGATGGGAAATTGTCTGGATCGCTGGATGCACGATCGTTTTTAAGGTTGATTGAATTCGATTGTTACAGACGAGCCCGATGGCACCTTAGGAGGTGCAAAATTCTGCCTCTTACAAATTGTTGCCTTTCATGATGGCGTCGGGTGCGGCAAAAGCTGCCCAGCGAGCAAGACTGAGGACAGGGAGCTGTGTACCGTACAGGGAAGCTAGCCGAAAGACGTGCGAGTTAGGAATCTGCTACACGGGGGGTGGGTGCCCGGATTGCTATGATGCGCATCATAGCCAGCCTCCAGAAGCTTTGCTTTTGTTTAGAAGTGCAAACGAATAATAAAATGAAACACATGTACGGAAGAAAGTACGGAGCTCAGGCAGGTTTATGCACAACGGAACGAGACATGTTCCCCTTCTAACGCAGGCCATGTATGTGTGTGTGTGTTACATGGTTGGGGGGTGCGTGACCTCATACCTGTAAAACTACCCATACGAGCCGAAGGCCCAAGGGCAATACTTCAACGCCTAAAAGCCACGGGGAAAAGGAAACGCCGCACATCAGCCCAGATTAGCGTCCAAAGGGGGTAATTGAGTTTCGGTGAGCCCACATACGTTCCAACATCCTCGCCAGACGTGCAGGCTCCCATTTCATGGCCACCAACATGCACTGTTGATGATCGAATCCCTCTTCAGCACGAATATCATCATAGGCTGGGCATTCCAATAACATGTGTTTTTCATTCTCGACTTGGCTATTGGTACCACAACAGCGGCAAAACCGCTGCTCCCTGGGGACATGGTACTTGCCCCTTTGTGCTCTGTTTGCCTCCAGAGCCCAGCAACATAAACGAAACTGCATTAGCTTACGATGTGCTAAACGAGGAATGAAAACTTTAGCATATGTTGGCCACATAACGGCTGCGGCTCCCGAAAAGGGCAGCCCCATCCAGTGCTTATATTTCGCCATCTGCACTCCCGGTTGCTTCCCATCTGATGGGTACTCCTCTGGCAAGGCAGTCAGACGCGCATGGTCCCAGCCGCTCATTAAACGCTCCCTTAGTGCCGTTATCACCGCTCCTTTGGGGAGAGGTCTGCTCAACCGCCAGTCAACACGCTCCTTTACCCCCACGACTTCTTGCGGTATTCCGCTCCAAATATTGCACTCCAAGAAGGAAAACAGTCGTAACATTGAGGTTCCCCAACCCTCCCATTCCGGGTTGGTCAGAGCATCAGTTATCTCCTGCCGTAAAACTGCATGAGCAATGGACCCCACTTGCTTTTGAAGGCGGTTCCAGAAACGGAGGATCTGTTTCACCATGTAATACTGTAAGGGGAGTTCAGACAGTTCCATTAAAAGGGAAACCGGTGAAATTGAGTGATCCCTTGTCGCCTCAGTTTTATGATGGCGTAGGTAAGCAGTTTACATCTGTAGATGCAGCAGTGTTGTCAATTACTGGCGCGTTGTTAGATTTCGCAATTCCAGCAGCGATTAAGTCTGTTAAGAGCTTTGTGGTCGCTAGAATCCCGGTTGATCACATATCGGGTGCTGATGAAGCGCGCATGAAGTGGTTGCGCACTCTGCAGGATAAGGATTGTTTGTTGATGTTGAGTTGTCCTTCCGTTGAGTCTGAGTACCAGTCTTTTATCTGGCTTATTGTGTTTACCAATCCGGTTATCAAGCGTGTGATTTTGAAGGATAGCAGCTTAGCTGAGCACTTGCTTTGAAGGTGCGTACATGGAGCTTTCCACGGGCATTCACCATCTCGGCTTCGCCCGCTGGGGGGGTTGTCTGCCGTACGCACGTGTTTTGTTCGATGCTACAGTCGTATGACGCGACAGCAAAAGGGCCCCACGCCTGGCAGCCATACAACAGAATTGCTCGGACTTGTGTTGCAAAGCACCGCATCGGGGGCGAACAGTTTCATCTTGTCCAGCTTTGCGCTTAAGGAAGACATGGCGGACCGTCCTGTATCACGTAATTGCTGACGGCACGCACTAAAAGGCCGTTCTGGCCCGTACACCAAGCCCAGATAGCGAGCGCTATCTTTGGCAGGTATTACCTGGCATGATAGCCGTAACTGATGACATCTCTCGCTAAGTTCCGACTGCTGGGTGCCATCACATGCGAAAACAACCCTTTCACACTTTGAGACATTTGGTCGCATCCCAAAAACAAGTCCACAAGATGTAGCAACTCAGGCATTCGCTCTAGTGACGTCGCTAGCCGACTAACATCGTCTGCGTACAGCAGTATGGAGACGCGCTTGCTGTCCACAAGGGGTGTGTCATACTTACGTACTCCAGCTTCTGCAAGGTCATGAGTATCAATCAGATCAGCTGGTGTCTCAATGAAGAGTCCAAACAGCTCCCTACATATAGGACACCCTTGCTTCACTCCTTGCTTAGGCTCAAACCCTCCTCCCACTTTCTTATTCACCTTAATCACCATGGACACTTTCTCATATGCTTTTCTCAGAGCATCTAGCATGAGGCCGCTAACCCCCTCTCCTGCAACCGAAGCCACATGTGCTCGCGAGGCACCCTATCAAAGGCCTTCTCAAAGTCAATCTGTACTATTATCATCGGCGGGGCAGCCGCCGGCATCGGAGCGCGGGGCAGCCGCCGCTCCGACGCCGCCTGACCAGGTGTTGCTTGACAAAGAGGTGATGAGCGGTGCCGAAACCCAGCCTGAAACCCGCTTGGCATGGGTGCCGTAGGTCCAGTGTTTCCCCAGCACGTACCAGACGGTTAAGAATCACTGACGCATAGCACTTTGCAAATGCTCCTCCAACTGCAATGCCCCAATAGTTTCCTGCCACCAACGGGTCACCCTTCTTCAAAATTGGGGATACCACCGTTTTGGTAAACTGCTGTGGAAAGTCGCCAGTTGTCCTGATGTGCGCTAACAAAACGTGCAGCACTGGGACGATACAGTTCACCTCCGTTCCCTGCCTGCCCTGCTCATCCACCCGTGGGAGGCGTGCATAACGGTAACATTCCGATGGTGCGACCTCGAGCCCATGAGCCTTTCCGTTTGGTAACCCACCGACAGCACGCGCTACCTCCTCCAAGGTGAAAGGCTCATCCAGGATGCTAGCTGCCCGTGCCCTCCTGTCCATGACAGTCCGACATGCTTGCCAAGCACCCTCTCCCAAAGGAGTCCCAAAAAAGGAGATATAGTTAAGGAGCCGACGTGCACCTTCAACACCCGTCTCCCCAACTCCTGCGTTTAACAAGGTGGCAAAGTGATCCCGAAATACATGCAAGTCGTTAATTGCACAGCGCTCCCTGAGTTGCCCTCCCAAGGCCCACCATAATGTGCGCTGGTCGTGCCTGCGCCTAACCACAAACTCACGCATTCTCTCTGCATCATATGCTGCTCGGGCACAACGTTTGGCACGATTCATTGCATTGCGTGCCTTGCAGAACGCTTCCTACAAAGGACCTGACTTATTCTCGACCCTGCCAGGCCCCAATCGCACTCTGCAAGCAAGCATGTGTTGCCAGGCGCTTTGGCATTCCTCATGACACATCATCCCCCACTTGCATACCCTCAGGCCTGCGACCCGTAAATACTTGAATCAGCACCTTCCGCAGGGAGGGCACTAATGCGCTCCACCGACTCCGTGCTGTCGCAGGTCCCATTCGATAGGTCCGTGATCACCCCATCTAGTGCGTGCATGACCTGAGATCCCTCAGTACACAGAGCAGCATAGTCACGGTAACGGGAAATCTCAAACACTGCTCGCTTCTTTTGGCAGCACCCTTTGGCACTTTCCTCGGTTCTTCCCACAACTAGATCAAGCACTAGCGTCACTGGACGATGGTCAGTCGGGAACCAACCACGCGAGCAGCTCACCCACGCGCATCCAGTAGGCATGACGGAGGACACCGGCCGAACCTACAAAAAAATCGATCATGCTCCCACCTGCTGCACCCTTGGGGAAGGTCAGACGACCCTCCTAATCCCCAGAACACGCCCTTTAACACCAGCAGCCCCTGTGACCGGCACATGACACCCAACTGGTGCCCAGCAAAATTGCAGACGAGGTCCTCACTCCTACGTTCAGGCACGTCTGCATAGTCCTGAAGGTCCACGTCACCCGGCAAGCCCATAAACTCCTGCAGTGCTGTCAGCTGGTCTAAATCTGGAACATCACTAACGTACCTATGTGTCTATGGACGCGATTCATTTGTACCATGACAGCGTCAACGGGTGCCTACACACGTAGGGATAAAGTGTGTGCAGCATAGCGGGCCTTCTTCCCTCGTCCCCGTGTGAATCTCTCCTTGGGATCCGGGTTAATGGTTGAAGTGCATGAGGGTCTCAAGGCTTTCCTGTCGGTGGGGGGGGGGAAGGGCTGGATGGGATACTAGAAATGTCTGTCCGTACCCGGCACAGTCCAGGGTTCGTCCGATGCACCATCACCGACTGTTGGGTCGCTCCTGCACATCAGAATAAGGTGCGATATCTCGCACTTGCAATATGTACAAGGCTGAGCAATAACTGTGCCTACCAGAACTTCCCACCAGATGGCAATTACTGTACATGGCAATAGCTGTGCCTACCAGGATTTCCAACCTATCGTCCTGATGGCGGATGCGATTATTAGACGAGATAACCTCCGACATGGAGGTGTGTTTGCCAATGCGCATGCATCAGGTAAACGTGGTGCCATCATGCAGGACAGAGCATGCATGCGTAATGGGGAGATTGGCTTGCTGAATAAGTGAGAAGCTGCAGGTCATAGACACACAATCCTCTTCCTGACCGGAGGCTGTAAGCTTTCCTATTCTGGCCACATCGGCATGCTATATGGCTGTCAGAGCACTGTTTCAGAAGCGAACACGATTGCTACATAATTGGTTTCAGAGCGGCTAGACGGAAGGGAAGCATATGTGTTCCCATTGAAGATATAAGAAGGTAGAGATAGAGCGGTTTCGGAGGAAACAGCGGCGAGGTGCCGGCAACCGTTTCGATCAAAGGCACGCAAGGGCGATAGCAAAACATCATTTGCGATATAGTGATGTAAAGCAAGATTACGCGCATTCATCTCCTCTCTCCCTCCCCCCCTATAGACACACATGCTCCCATAAACACATCCTGACAAAAAAAACCCAATGCCACATAACACACACACCCACCTGTTGTGTCCCAGACGACCCCAAGCTCAGTATCCCTGCGCGGAGGACCAGCCAGCTGCCGTACAGTACGGCAGCCAGAAGGACGATGCTGAGCAGTGTCACTCCCAGCTGCAACCACCACATGCTTGGCGGGTAGTCGTACTCATGCGCGTCCTTGAGGCTGAGCCGCGGAACACCTGCACATGTACATATGTATGTCGTTACAAGGTGGTTAAGCTTCACCAGCGGCCCCCTGTATATATGTCTGATGTATATCAGGGGGCGGGTGGGTGGGTTGCTTGTGTATGTGTGCGTGTGTGTTGGACAACATTATTATACGCAGGAGTTAAAGCAACAGCTTCTGCTGGTGGGATTTGTAGTTTGGATAGGGCACAAGAATTAAATTGCCGACTCTTTGCTTTATAACAATTTTACTTTGCTTAGAATCAGCCAAAATTTTTGGGGGTTTTACGCGGGGGGGAGGGGAGTAGCGCATTTGCGGAATATGGGTTGAGATCTGAAACACTGTGGTGATACTGGGAACGTATCTTCCAAAGAAGTTGGCAGACGGGTTTCGTACGATGTGTGGAACATGGGGGGCCATATTTTCACCCGCGGCCGCTACCCGGCGAAACCCTGTCTTAACGGTATCTCGGGACACCCTCATCCAGTCACCCTAGACAACTTCTCAGTGGATCGCTCAGGCTCAGCACCCACCACCGGCATCCAACGGAATCTGCCGGATCGAGAGCGGCCCAACTCCATTCCTGGTCGGCTCGCAGGTTAAGTTTATCCCAGGTCACCACCGTCCATAGACTAACGGCGCTTTTACCTACCACTATCGGAAGGATTTTCGACCCTGACAGGTCTCGAGCCCGGAACCTCCGGGGGCATCGGTGTGTGCGTTACCAGTAGTACCTGAACTTGTATGTATGTATGTATGTATGTATGTGAAGGAGTGAACAAGGGTTGGCAGTGTTGGGTGGTTCAAGGGCTCGTACGACACTATCGAGGGACCCAATAATGGTTTATTACGTCCTCCCCAACCAGTGGACAGCTTCGCATACGTCAGTGAACGTCCCATGTACGGTGTCCAGTGCACACGTACGGCACGCCACGTACCCTCAGTCGGCTGGTGGTACGACAGCTGCCAGCAGGCATCCCAGGTTGTTTGTACCTCTTGAAAAAAGGCGTCGAAGCTGTCGAAGTCTGTCGGCTTGATGACCTGCGACCGTGTGTGTGTGCGTGCGTGTGTCGGAACGGGGGGTGGGGGATGGGGGTGGGGAGGGGCTTGTGAACAACAGCGTGGAGACAAGCATAGGTTGGATGACGACAATGATCATCATGATAATTGCTTGCTTCTTGTTGTTCTTGTTGTTGTTGTTGTTGTTGTTGTTGATGGTGGTGGCGGTGGCGGTGGTGGTGGTGATAATGTTGGGTTGGCGGACAGCAGGAGGAGGAGGAGGAGGAGGAAGCGAAGAGAATGATGAGAACCCGCGAGTTGTGGCTGACGACGATAAACACCGCCGTACATTGTAAAGCTACCGTACATGGACAGCACCTAAAGACCTTACCGCCCGCGCCCTCAGGACCCACCCTGTGATGCCGCGGGCCCTGACCACCACTGGACTCATCAACCAAAAAAATGAAGCGTGTGTGACCGTGACCGGGTTTTTCTCATCCCTTTACCCTTATCCCCCCACCCTACCCACTCAACCCCCCCCCACCTTCCCCCGGCGCATACCTTGGAGTAGTTGGTGACCAGTGTCCTGCCCCACCTGGCCGAGCAGGTCTTCTCACACATCACCTCCTCCTTGCCGCGGGTGATGATCAGCTGCACTGCCAGATGCCGGCTGAAGGCGAAGTGGAGCATGCCGCGCTTCAGGGGCAGACTGCGGGGCTTCAGACTGCGGTGGCCTAACAGCAATAGGGGGAGGGGGGGAGGAGGAGGAGGAGGAAGGGGGAAAGACGAACCACGAACGAGTGAAGCTGCTGCCAAGGAAAGAATGTACAAGAAGCAGAACTGACAGGTAGGCGTAGGAGGAGGAGGGGGGAAAGAGGGGAGGGGAAAGGGGGGAGTAGAAAGGGGGGAGCCAGATGTGCAACATGTTAAGAGTTCTTGTACGTCTGTGTGTACATGCGTGATTTAATTTTATTGAGCCGCGTGAAGGAAACGGCGAGAATGGTACATCAACAATTGTGCGTGTGTATTTTCTATTCAAGAGAGCGAGCAAGCGAGAGGGGGAACACACGTGCACATGGCCGCTTTCCTGTCCTTCACCCCACGTGATCACACACGGTTTGGGGCCCCCTCTCTCAACACCATGCTTGTCCCCTTCATAAGCAGACGTACGGCTTTCTAAACCCCTGGCCCAACCCTTCCCTCCCCCCTTCCCCAGCAAGTATCCACCCCTCCCCCCTCCTAATGTTCCCACTGACCTCGCCACCACTCCCTCCCCCCTTCGCCTCCCTCGCCTCCTAATGCCGGTAATGTAGATTTCACGCAGTCGCTTTGGACCCAGTCAGCAGATTGCAGCTTTGGACATCGGCACCTGATACCACTTGGACTTGCGCATCTCCTCCCCCCCTCCCACATTCCCCACAAACCGTAAGTCCCAGCTCCTCCGCCTCCAGCTCCTCACCTTCCGGGTACACCAGTAAACCAGGGACCGTACTCTTTCTCAGAGTGGCATCCAGCCAGACGTTGAAGGCCTGAACAACCGTCGCAACAACCATACAACCATAACCATAACCACCACCACGACGTCGGATCTAAGGAGCTCAGAGGATACAACAACACAGCAAACAACAAAAACATATAAGCGCATGACAAGGATACATAGATGAGATGAAGTCCGGAAAAGGACAGGACCACATAAGGGAGCTTAGGCCAACAGCCACCTCCTCGATCGGTTGGAGGGAGGCAGTCTGTGCGCGTGTGGGGGGGCGTTGGGAAGGGGTGAAAATGGAACGCAGGAAGGAGGCAGTCAGGGAGGGCCCTAGAGGGATCCGCTGTCGCCGCCATCTACGAGTGTGTGTGAAGTGTGTGTGTGTGAAGTGTGCGTGTGTGTGAAGTGTGTGTGTATGTGTGTGTGAAGTGTGCGTGTGAAGTGTGTAGAGACTTATACCCTATGAGACAAAGCAAAGGGGGGAAAGACGAACCACACGCGATTGAAGCTGCTGCCAGGGCAAGAGAGTAGCAAACGGGGGGAGGGGACGGGGAGGGCCTAAACGTCCTGCATCAGATAAGGAAATGGATACCACCGCTAGCACATGGTGCGTGGCATCAATGGCCCTAGGACGTGGGACACGTAAGTGACATGACATGCCCCTACGACCTGACAGCAGCAGCAGCCCCAATAACCCCTGTCTTGCAGGCGACGTAACGCTCACCCAAGCCCCCTGCGTGCGCCCGCCCACCCACCTACCACCTGCACGTAACGGGGCCCCCACATCCCCCCTCCTAGCTCCCCCTTCCAGAGGGGGCATCCCATGCGGATTCCCAAAGTTAACAATGTCCTTATTTACCCGCGAACCCACACCCACCTCCTTGTCCGCTATATGACCTCGTTTGAATAGCACGATACCTCGCAATATGAGGACTGAGGTGCAGAACACGGGGAAGGCGAAGAACACCATCCACCTGCGGGGTTGGGGATGGGGAACAACAACATCAACACCGTCGCCGTCGTCGCCATCTCCTCCCCCACAGGGCCGCACATATGTCCATACGAACATACACACATACATTAAACACACGCAGACAAGAGCCGTGCCCCTTTTCTCGCTCATGCGCACCTCCCTGCCCACCATACCCTCTCTCGCAATCCCCTCACGCAACCCCACCCCCACCCGCACCCTCTCGCGCGGACCTGCTCATGAGAGCCGCCCGCCCCTCCGTCAGATACGTGTCAATGAAGAAGTCCGCCCAGCTCCGGTGGTTGCACTGAGGTGGAGACAGCGGCAACGTGACAGAGCAGTAATTGGAGAAGCGGACAGTGCGACGAGTGTAATGAGGAGGGCGCGGTCAGGAATGTGAAAAGTTGAAAAGTGGTCAGAGAGGACAAGAAATGGCCGTGAGCCGCGTGCTTCCTTTACGTGGCGGAAAGGAAGGCCTCCGAGAGCCCCAAAAGGGTCGGAATGGGACAGGTCAAGAGACGGGGCGAGTCCATGAGATGGGGAATCTACCCGCGCCTACCAGGTAGAGGCACCTTCCCCCGCGGTAGAGAGACATCTCCCCTTGCTTTAGGACCGTGACTCGGAAGAACGCGACCAACGCCTTGGCCCTGCGGCGACGGTAAGGAGGAGGGAGGTGCCGTATGCGGAATGGAGCGAGGGCAACTTGGGCAAAGGAAGGGGCGCAGCGGCCCCGTATGAATTATATGGGTACGGTGGCGGCTATAATAGTTGTGGCAAAAGCTTTTGGCTAGCCAGGCAAACGCCGGGTGCTCGGCGATGTCCGGGGCAAGGGGATTGTGACTTTGCATAGACGCGAGAGGGATCATATCACCGATATCAGCGCCATCAATGGTTTATGGTGGTGATGTGACGGGGTGAGGAGCTGGCAGGTCGTAGAGCAGCGGGTCCATGACGTTTAACACGTCTGGCCTTCCACACGTACAACACGCACGCCAGCGTGTTGCCCCTCACCAGTCGAGCATGTCGTTGCGCTTGCCAACATTTGCGAAGCGGATGCGATAGATGATGGCAAACAAAGGCAGGCTCCAGTAAAACACGAAGACCGAGAAGAGGAAGGAAGGGAGGCTTAACGCTTTGCTTGGTACGGACATCTTGCAATGTGATCTTGAAAGTAAAATCTCTGCAGGTTGTTCAAGCAGCTAAGTAGATTGATTGAAAGAAAGTTGTCATGTGATATGTGTCAGTCAGCAAGAATCGCAAAAGTGCTGGATCATCCCAAAGCATTTCTCAACTTTAAATTAGCATCACATCTCGGTACCATTGGAGAAGCGTTCAATAAAGGAAACAATGGTTTGTTCCGTACACTTGTACTGCAACACCTCCGTTTAAGTGTGGGGTTAGCGCACATAGTGCCCTCCTTCAACACCCGGTCGTTTCACACCTGTTAGGGCCTACTTCGGCTTAAACATCTTTCAGGATGGCGACCTCCGAGCTGGCTTGCACCTACGCCGCCCTCATTCTCTTTGACGATGGTCTGGAGATTACGGCCGAGAATATTGTGACAATTACCAAGGCCGCCGGCATTGAGGTGGAGGCCTACTGGCCGAGCCTGTTTGCCAAGCTGTTTGCTAAGAAGAGCATGGAGGACCTCATCACCAACGTCGGCGCTGGTAAGGCTCTTTTGCACTTGGAAAAAAGATGTTAGGAAACTTATAAAACACGTATTTTGATCAACAATTTTCCTTAATTCAGGCGGTGGCGCTCCTGCTCCAGCGGCCGCCGCCCCGGCAGCTGGCGGTGCTCCGGCTGCCGCTGCAGCTCCCAAGAAGGAGGAGAAGAAGGAGCCGTCCGAGGAGGAGGATATGGGCTTCTCCCTGTTCGATTAAGCGACAGCTTTTTCGGTTGTCTTGTAAGGCTTTTCGAGGGCAATGTCTCCTTTTTGCGTTCCACCAGCACACGCTGTACTAATTCTTCGAACAGCCAAGTTATGTAAATGGCAGTTTAGCGGAACAGAGCAGAGGCCCTGAACAATATAGGAAGCAGCAAGCGGGAGGCTTTATAGTGTCTTTACAGTGTAATTCTTGCATCAGTTGCAGTCTATTGGAGCGACCCCCGTATCGTCTTTGTTTTGAGGCGAAGTGTCGCACCGCATCCTCCCAACCTTTCTCGGCGAAATTGGGCCAGCAGGTAGACGTGAAGTACAGCTCCGTGTAGGCGCAGTTCGATAGCAGGAAATTTGATAGTTGCTGCTCCCAGCTGACTCGGATTAGTGGGTCCGGATCCCCAACGAGCGAATGAGTCATGTGCGTCGACAGACGATCGGACAGATGCTGTGTGTGTTACATGGTCGTGGGTGCGTTCCCCGTACCTGCAGGCCGCCCTAGGGCTCAAGGGCTGCCAGATCGCCTATAAGCACCATCCTACCTCGCACTTCAGACAAAGCAAATAATAAAGGATACTAACGACCAAAGGGAACGAAGAGAGTCGCAATAGGACCATATACGTTCCGGTATCCTTGCCAAGCGTTCAGGTTCCCACTTCATAGCGTCCTTCGTAAGCTCGAAGCGTGGAGGTCCATATCAAATCTGATTGTCGTACACCGGACAGTCCAGCGAAATGTGCTTCTCATCCTCGATATGGCTATCAGTGCCGCAGCAGGGGCATACTCGCTCCCCCATAGGTATATAACGCCGTCCCTTACGCGCTCTGTTAGCCGCCAATGCCCAACAGCAAAGCCTAAACTGCATGAGCTTGCGATTCGCTGACCGCGGGATAAACATTGTGGTGTGCGGGAGCGCCTCTTTCCTGCCCGCTTGCTCGGCCGCCAGATCCATCCAATGCTTATACTTCGCCATGTGAGTTCCCGGTTGCTTGCCGTCTGACACGTCTGGCTGGACATCTAGACGCGTATGCTTCCAACTACTCACCAATCGGTCCTTGAACTCCAATACCACACCTTCTGGCAGTGGTCTGTTCGTTAGCCATTCCACTCGTTTGTCTACCTCGTGTAGCCCTTGCGGGGCCTCTTTCCATACGTCGTGCCCCAGGAAACATGGAAAACGGAGGAAAACGGAGGAGTGCCCCATCCAGAGGGACTCTGCGACCTCCTGTTGCAAAACTTGGTGTGCTACAGACCCACGCTGTAAACGGACACGGTTCCAAAACCTCACAACCTGTTTGAAAACACGGTAGTGCAGGGGTAACTGCAACAATCAGGCGAACAGGAGGCGATGTGCTGGTCTGGCAGCTCCCACAATTTGTCGCATGAACAATATCTGAAGCTGCACCGCTCCGTCCTTTTTTTTGCACAAATCGAGAAATGGTTCCAAATTTTCCAAAGCGACGGGTATGGCCACGAATGCCGCCAAGTGCGAAGTCCTCATTTTTGGGGGGGCTACGCGTGAGCGGAAGCGGCTTATTGAAGCTGAGTACCGGTTAGGTGGGGCGGGGTTGCGGGTGCTGACCGGCAACAAGACGGCACAGTATCTCGGGTTGCACTATGGCCCAGGAGTGCAGTTCTCAGCATGTACCAAGCAACTACTCACAGCAGGGACCGCGTCTTCCCCATAGGAATTACCGGAGCCAAGGCGTGTCGCTATATGAACTGGATGGGAGCTGCCCCGTCTAGGGGTGCGCGTCTCGATTGGTTGGAGCACACTAAAGGGACCATGCCCAAGCGACTTCATCATGTGCTCATGCGTTTTCGGTTAGGCTGTTGGGAGTTAGAGGTTAATAGGCCTAATGGGCGTGAGCGCACCGCGCGTACCTGCAGGCTTTGTGACTGTGGAGCAGTTGAAGATGAGTTGCATGTTTTCGAAGAATGTCCCGCTTACAAGAACATACGGGCTAAGTATGATGGTGACCTAGTCCTTACGGGGCGCAGCATGCGCACCATTATGACTGAGGCGCCACCCCTGGCATTGGCCAGGTACCTCTCGGAAATTTGGGAGGCCAGGCACGTCGCGCTGAGGCGCTTCGCCCTGAAGCGGACGAGGGAGAATGAAGATGACCTCCCGCGTACCCGCATCAATACCAATACAACGTCCATGGCCCCCCCGGCTTTTATGGACACACCCGCACTTGTGTGCGGAACTTGTAATTTGTAATTTAGGCATGCCTCGGAGGGTCCCTCCGCAAGGTTACTCACATCACCAAGCCTCCTGAGCCTGTCCGAGACCTCAGCTAGCATAAGCGGTCCCCACGCTTGACAACCATGCAACAGTATTGCTCGCGCCTGCGTATCGAAACACCTCATCCTCACATCTGGGGCAAACAACTTCGCTTATCCAATTTTGTTCTCAACGCGAACATAGCTGCTCTAGCTGTGTCATACAACTGCTGGCAGAGGCGGCTGGCAGAGGTTAAGGCCTGACTTCTGCTCCGGAGTGTCCGGGTCCAAATCCGCCTGCCGACCTCTCGGGTGTTTGAGAGGTGGTGATATGGGAGGTGGCCCCCCTGTGACAGTGTAGGACGTGATAAAATCAACTTGTGAGCTGACCAGGAACTAAGTTGACGCGCCGTTGATCCGCTAGATTTGGTTGGATGCTGGTGGTGAGTTGCCAAACTCAATGAGTACACTCTGAAGTCGGATGGGGTGAATGGATTAGGGTGCCCCTCTAGCAGGGGAGAGCAGGGAATTGCCCCGGGACGGAGGCCACTGGTGAAGCTTAACCACCCTGTAACAACATCAACTGCTGACGGCAGGCCCAAAACGGCCGTTCTGGCCCATACACTAACCCCAGATATCGTGCACTATCCTTAGCCGGTATGGCCTCACCAGCCAGCCTGAGCTCATCACACGATGCTTGAACAGCACTCCCTGTGTCGCTGCCGCTTGCAAAAACGAGGCGTTCACATTTCGACATATTTGGCCGCATCCCAAAATCATCATAGAACATGTCCCACAATGTTAAGCAGCTCCAACATGCGTCCCAGTGTCGTTGCCAGAAGACTAACCCGACCGCCAGAGCCCCTACTGAGGGCGCTATCGCTGCCGGCCCTGCCTTGCAGGCCACAGATGGGGATAGCAGTGCCCGTACACCATGCACCCGCGAGGTGGTCGCTGCTGCAATAGCTGCCGTTGCGTTCGCTGCCCCTGCGACAGCTGGAGCTGCAGACCCTGCGGCCGCCGTCTTGGGGCCCCGTGCACCCTCCCTCCCGGCTGCTGCAGTCGTAGCTGCTGCTGCTGCTGCTGCCACTCTTGAGGTGCCGCCTCCGGGGCCCCTGCTGCCGCTGGCCCCTCCTCCACCGCCTCTTCCTGTGCTGCCGCCGCCGACATTATCACTGCTGGCAGCCCCCTGTTCGGCAGCTGCAACCCCTTCTCCATCGTTGTCGCCTCCATCGGCGGCGTACTCAGCACTGCCCAGGTCGCTGTCATTATCATTCTGGGCCCCGTATGGCTGCACCTTTCCACCTGGTCGCTCCTTTACGTATATAACCTTGGCCCCCAGACTGGGATCGTGCCTTGTCGCATGATGTCGTGCCGCAGTGGGGCCACGCGCTTTCTCTCAGCCCTCCCTGCCTGTGTTAGATTGTCATCGATGCCAATTTCCTGGTGTCACAGGACCTCAACTGCCAAGAAGAAGAAAGAGGCACGTTCTGATAGGTCGAAGTAGGCGCACCAGGTCCTACGGTCTTTGCTCGGATCGTTCCCCCCGGGGTCTCATCCACGTGATGTTGATGTTCGCCTCCCTTGAAATGCTCTTTACCCTGCCCTCATCCACATCCCCGGTAGTGAAAATCCGCATGCTGTCCAGGTAGAAGAGCCCATTTTGGTGGACTAGGCCGAAGGCGTTGTAGTAGACTCCTCGACCATTCTTCATCAAGTGCTTTACTTGAGTCTTTTTTAGCTCAGCTTGCTCATATTTCATCGTGCGGAGTTCTTGGTTTGTGGCTGCCAGGCCTCCCGCCAGCCCGGCTAACTGGTCGATCAGTTGCACCATGAGGCCAATTTGACCGGTTCTTCGGGGTTGTTACGAGCACGCTGTATGTAGTCCATTTCAGGTCTGGTTTTCTTTCCCTGCAGAACTAGGCATCACCATCTGTCGGGTTATCATTCTATCGCTCTACCTGTATCATTAAAGTGCGCTAAAAAAACAGATGCTGTACCGTCACCTAGGATGCGGAATAGGCAAGAGCAGACCATAATGCTGTCGAGCGTTGGTCTGAGCTAAAAATATGAGCAAGCTGAGCTAAAAAAGACTCAAGTAAAGCACTTGATGAAGAATGGTCGAGGAGTCTACTACGACGTGGCACGCTCTTTGCTAAAGCCTGCATTATTATTATGGTGAACTCGCGAGGGTGTTGTACGGTTTTGATGTACGGAATTGCGTTCGTATCTAGAAGCTGCGGACTAATTATGAGCTCCTGACCGCGTGTGTGTGTATAGGGGGGTTTGGGAGCACAAAAGAGGTGGGGCGGGCGAGGCGGGCGGATGGGGAAGTTGTACGACATAGGTACGACAGGAAAAAGTGAAGCGCTCGTTTGGTGGAGGCCCTGCGGCCTGGGAGCGGCAAAACAGACAAGTAGGCAGACAGACAGACAGACAGATGCACACAAACACATGTACGAATGCTGTAGATTAATACGTTGTTAGATTAATGCATTTATAAGGAATAGGAAAGCAACCGCGAAGCCCCAGGAAAACTGTAACACCCTTTCCCAGAACTAAAAAGATTCGTGGTAATGGTGGTGTATAACAAACTATAACAAAACATGTGAAAGAGTGAATCATCATTTAACAGCGAGTGGAGCAAGCAAATGGATACGGAAAAAGCACATCCGGAAAAACGTGACGCCGTACCGCAGTACAACTGCCGTACCTTGTATCGGAAAAACTCTTGACAGGCCTTGAACATGTCCGGCAGCATGCCCTTCACAAGGCCCTCGAAGCGCTTGCAGCTGCACGGCGGAATGCAGTACCATGGCTTGGGCGCTCCGAAATGCAGGTAGTTGACGGAGTAAAGGTCCACATCCTCCGTATGCCTGCGGGGGAGTTGGGAGTTGGCAGTTGGGAGTTAACGGTTGACAAAATTAGGCCGGTAAGAATGGGAAGAAGGGGGAGGGGGGAGGAAGCGGGAGGAAGGTGTTTTGCAGCAGGAAACGGAGGCTGAGAGAAACTCTAAAACCCTAAAACCCTAACTAAAACCCTGATTCACACCTTCACATTCCCCCATTTGGTAATCCTGTCAACTGCACCGTACCACACGAAGATGCTGTCACTTAAAGCTGTCACGTCCGAAGTCAGTAGTCAGTAGGTGGAATCCGCAAACCACAGCAGCAGCGCGGTGCATTCCACTCCACATATTTTCCGTTATGACATTCCATATCAGTATCCGCACCTGGCCAAGGCTTACCTTTTGCCCTGTTGCACCTCCATATTACATAATTGCTGCACAGCTTGGATGACATATTGCTGACCGCCGTACGACAAACGGAACGCACAGAAAGTAAATCTGTGTTGGGAGCCGTCTGCTTCTCGGCCCTACAGCAAGGAACAACGAATTCGTTCGAATAAATCAACAATATAAGAAATTCAACCCATAGATGGGAGCAACATTTCTCTCAGCAATCGTATCCGACCTCACAGCACCACCTGGTTATTACCTATAAACCATTTCGGTGCGGCGACTGCATGCTGTCCGTCGTCCATATGCAAACATGTTGAGATGGCAGCAGAGATGGTTCCTGGCCAGTTGGCAGTACGCTCCTCACCATTTACACAACTACCCAAGGACGGATACGGTAGCAAAGAAACATTTACGTAAACTACATTACGTGGTGTCTGTAACAGCAGCTGCCTGGCAGAACACCCCCCCCTAGCCCTACCCCGTACCCCTCCTCTGTGCCCTACCCTACCCTACCCTACCCTATCCTACCCTACCCTAGGAAGCTGTGCAGCGGTCCCAAGGAGGTCTTTGCGGGATGCCACCGCCTGCTTTTCATTTCCCCCCTGGGCCGCGACAGGCAATCCAACACATCATCTGGTGGAGGAATGAAGAAAGTGACCTCCATCATCAGCACCATTGCATGGTCTCCTTCTCCGCACCTGCTCTGCCACTGGGCCCCACCCGCTTCCCCTCCCTTTCCCGCCCAGTCAATTGCAATAATAACACAGTGCAAAAGCGCACTCGTAGTCATTTCTGCTTCACAACCCCCACCCACCTGCACAACTGGCCGTCCACCCTTTTATCCCAGCGTAGCCCGGCTCCCTCACCCCAACATGGCACGTCGCAGCGATTCGGCAGAGCCGTCCGGTCGCCCGCAAAGACCAGCCGTATTCCCTGCGCGTGCAGCTCCGGAACCTCCAGGATGATGGTTCGTTCCATGAGGCGCATGAGAAAGGCTACCTCCTCACGGCCACGTTCCCAGTTCTCCGTACTAAAAGCATAGACCTAAAGTTTACCGGCCCGAAAATTCGTGCGCATTTCTTTAAAAAAATGCATCTGGCCGGGCCTGGATGGCTAGTTGCCATGCCCTTATGGAAAACATACGCAATATTTGTATCCACGCGACGGTCGCATGGCCCACCGGCAGCGCTTTCACCAAATCTCGTCGGCAAAACTCCACAACACGGCGTACGCTTTGACGCCCTCCTCATGTCCCCGTCTCCAGTCCCCACCACGTCGACAAGACCAGCGGTAATTGCCGTCCTTAATGCACTGTGCCAGCAAGGGAAGAGGGAACGTTGCTGGGCCGCGTGGTGTGCTGGTTGTGGCACCACGACATGAGTAGGGACAGCGCCTTCCAAGCGAGAGCTGCTGGCTTGGGAACCAGTCGATTGCCTTGCACACAATTGATCGGCAAGTCCATCAAAACCATGCCGTAAGAAATCGGGCTGCTGTAAGAGTGCTTTGCATGCTTCTCTAGGAACTTGCCTGACAACAGCACCGTTGAATTTAAGCATTGTACTGTCTTTAAATATAAGCTCAAGTAATTAGCATGTACCATGGTGGATTAGGGTAAGATTGTTGAGATCGCTTTTGTCATACTCGGAAGTTGCCGCCAGAGAGGGCCTTGCGTGCGCTTGGTGCCTGGTTGGTCTTGAGCCTTTCTTGCCATGAGCGTAGTTTGCTGTTGTACGATGTTGAGTTCTGCAAACACCCAGCACGCTCTGCGCCCGGAAGGGCCTTCGCTAACAACACCTGCTCTGCGGCGGACCAGCCAAGTGCAAGCCCATACTTGGTTTTTGGGATTCCGACAAGCACATCGAACCAGAAATGTTACAAAATGCAATGCCCAGTCATTTGGCCGCGGTCAGCCGCCGAACCAGCCGCAACCGATGTCGTTGGCGCGGAGACCCTTCTACGATCCTATCGAACCTATGCAATCTCCTTACATAAAACTCTCGGACGTCATGGATAAGGATGTCATATCAAGCTCCTCTGGCCGGAAACTGGGCAAGCTGGGCGAGGCCTGGGTGGACACATCTCGTCTTGAAGTGACCTGTTTTGACCTGGAAAGCAACGGTGCTTTTGGCGTCGTGCCACTGTTGACGATTAGGCAGGTTGGCGATGTCGTTCTGGTCCAGGAAGACGGAGTGCTGCGACAGCCGCTGGACAGCCGGTTCGGCTTCACCAAGCTGCTGGGCTGGGAAGTCCGCACGCCGAGCAACCGGGCCCTGGGCAAGGTACGTACCTGGCCCTGCCCAGCCGCGCTCAAACCCTTCATTGTGGGCCTTACCCTTTGTCCCCTCTCCTCCCTTTCACCCTAGTCACCCCATCCCATCTCCTTTGTCCCTCTTTCTCCCATCTTTCTCCCTTTCGTCCTAGTCCATTGCACTTGCCAACCCCGCACCCTAAAACCCTAAACTCTCCCAAACCTTTTCAAATACCCCCGCAACCACCTTCCCATCTCATCCATCCAGGTCCGAGACTTGACCTTCAGTCGCGACACCGGTACCATCAGCAAGATCGAATTCGACGACTTTGGTCTGCGCTTCCTGCGTGCCGACTTTTTCGACCGCCTCGCTGTATCCGCAGATGCCATTCGGCAATGCGCCTACGGTGTCGTCTCCCTGGCCGCCGACAACGTGCAATACCAGGAGAAACAGGGCCTGCTCAGCAGCCTACTTCGCCGAGTCGGTGGCGCCCAACAACTCGCCGGCTTGCTCGCGGATGGCTCTCGTGGCGGCGAGGCTGCTGGTTTCCTGCCGCAGGGTTACTCGTACGAGCAGTGGCAGAACGATGTACGGATGTGGGAAGCACAGACGGGCTGTAGCTATGAGGAATACATGATGCTGCAATCTGGGGGTCAGCAGCAGTTGCTTCCTGGGTATGGTGGCAGTGGCGGTGCGCGGCGCAGCTCTAATGTGTTGCCGCCGGGGCGGCCCCAGCAGCAGGCGCTACTGCCGGAGGCGCGAGGGCCGGGATCTGGAAACTATTACGCACTGCCGCCGGTAACAAGCAGCAGTAGCAGCGCTAATTCCTCGTCCTACCCGATGCAAGCACGCCCGGGGGCTCCTGCAGCAATGTACGGCGCCACCGCATCTATGCCTCCTCAGCAACAGCAGGTACAACAGCAGCAGCAACAGGCGTACGGTGGGCAGCAAGCAGCCACGACATCGTACAGTGGAGGGTACGGCAGTGGCAATGTCGATCCTCGCTTCCGCGGCACGGCAGCACCAGCTCCTGCTGCCGGGGGCCCTTCCCCGCCAGTCGCCGCCGCCGCCACGACCAAGCCACCAGGCGCCCAAGGCCGCTACCCGTCATCACCATTACCACCGCAACAACAACAACAACAACAACAACAATGGTCTCCGCAGCCACAGCAGCAGCAGCAACCACAGCAGCCGTCGGGGCAGAGCCAGGCATGGGGTCAGCAGCCACAACCACAGCCACAACCACAGCCACAACAGCAGCCGGGTGTTCAGCGACCCCCCTGGCCCGCCGGAGGTCCCGGAGGTCCTAGGGCCACCGCGCCAATAGCTCCCGGGGCCCCCAACCCGGTCCCGATGGCCGCTGCCGCTGCTCCTCCTGCTACAGGGGCATCCCCGGCGGCGGCGGCTATGCAACAGCCACTACCACAGCCAACCCCTCAAGTACCCCAGCAGCAGCAGCAGTACGGGGCATGGCCGGGAACATTGGTCGGCGCTGGCGGCAGCGGCAATGGCAATGGGGGGCCGTTGCGTGTGGAGGAGTGGCCAACCTCGGCGGCGGCTGGTCCTCGCGAATCGCCCCAGGGCTACAATCCTCAGCAGCAGCAGCAGCAGCAGCAGCCAGCGATGTTGAACGATTATCCGGGCGGCTGGGGCCCTTCGCCACTTCCGCAGCAGGCAGGCCCTCAGGGTCCTATGCCGCAGCCACAGCAGCAGCAGCAGCAGGCGGGAGTGGCGGATGCGCCCGGCTGGGACATGGGGCCCTCGACAGCGGCGGCGGCGCCCTCTGGGTCAGCCACAGCCTTCCGCCAACCTCCGTATGCTAACTAACAGGGTTCGTTCCTGCACCTGACGCCTGACGGCCTGAGGGGTTGTCTTCCACTAAGGCGGTGAGGGGGGATCTTGGCGGTCTCAAGGCTCTGGTCGGGGGGAGCTGGTCGGGGGTTCACACGGGGTCAGATTACCCCGCAGATGTCCAATAGGGGGTGGGGTTTCGTTCGTGTTGTCTCCTTGTGTGTATGTATGTATATATGTATGTCAGCTTGGATGGGTATAGACATCTGCCCCGGCTTGAAGGTGGGTTGGTAAGGGTGCGTCGCATGAGTAACAGCAGGTTGTTCTGTCGTATGTATGTTTTTAGGTTTTGGAGTGCGTATGTGTTCATGTGTTTTTGGCTTTTTGCGGGCTGGTGAGCTACATCGGCCGCCGCCTTAGTGGGGACCTAGGGTGTTTTGTATGGGGTGTCTGTCGAAGGGCGGTGGTGGAGGGGGCCCATGTTATCACTGGTGAGGGCTTCTTGTCGCAGTGCGTTGCGTGGGTGGGTGAGCGAGTGAGCAACGTAGTACAGTCTATTGTACGAATTGCGCATGGCAACAGTACAGCACGTCTATCTGCAGGTTTGTAGTTGCCGGTTGCCGTGCACAGATGAAAGGCCACGCCAAACATAAGGACAAGAAGCAAACCGAGCAATCCATATCGTACATAATCTCAGCATGATTCTCAAGGACTGATGAACTGAGCTAAGATCGTCCTTGTAGCAAGAAATGTAAAAGCGGTAAAATCCCATGTAAAATCTCATCCATTCAGCGCGGTTCAGAGCGTTGCCTCTGCTCTGTAAAATTTAATGTTCCTCGGTATCTCACTGATATCACACTGATACTGATATCACACTGATACTGATATCACACTGATACAAGCAGCGGCCATAGGTTAACTGAACGAACAGCATTCGCTACCGGTTCACCCTTTCCAATTACTGAAGCACGGAAATTCAATATAATAAAATACATCTATTGTGTTGTTGATCCTCAGAGGGCGCCCCCCCCATGAATACGTGATACTCATGCCCTCACTGCAAATTCGGGCATTCGGGATTTGCGTCCCGTGCCGAGAGTCGTACCTCAGCGATTTGCGAATACCTTTGTATTCGCGTCATCGTAATCACTCCTGCCACAGAAAATACGCATGTTCATTTGTCAAATAATCGGAGTCAAATGAAGCATACATGTCCTCCTCAAGTACTCCCCCCGGATTTTGCTTGCTCAAACGCTTCCAGAACCCCAAAATCAGTTTCGCCCCAAGTCAATGTCAAGCCAGTTGCGATGTCCCCGCAAACAGCTGCCTGTTCGGTAGCAACCTTGCACAGGAGGATGTTCTGCACATCTACCATGTCCCTTCCAAATACGCTTCTTGCTGCAAACTCCCGTTCTGCATTTTCTCTTCTCGTTTCTTTGTTGGCTTCCAATCTTGCCACTCCCTGAACCGCTGCCTGCATCTCTGGTCCCTCAGCCATAGCTACCAAAGGAGACCGGGACCGCGCCATCGTCAACAACGATGTCCCGAACCATACGATAAAAAACCCGCAGTTGAACCAATTATATTGTTTCGTCGGGGGTGGGGGCCGTTGATGGTGGAGCTCAGACTGTGCGAGGTGTGGTTCGTCCCAGCCATACAGCCAGGGTAGTCAGCTTAGTTAGTCCCTGTGGGCTTCAGTTACGGAAATGCAGGTCATAGGCTGAGAAAATTGATCATTCAGCACAGATGGAGGACATCCCAACAAAACAAAATGCTAGCGACTACACGGGCGCTACGTCCAAGTCCGTGATCGACACGACACACAACTGGCTTTAGACGCGCGTGCGCAGACACGTTTTTCTTGTTGCTAGTATTTGAAAACTCTGCAAATTCACTCGGAAGGCGAAGACATGGCTGGTGGAGGAAACTGTGCACAACACCAAGCAACACAACGTACTGCATTGGCGTGCACATGAACACCAAGCACACGAAAAAGCAGGAGAGGTCTTCATGAGCCTGCCCCGTACGGCTGCACTGATGGTGAGGCTGACAAAGGCGACCTGGCGCCAGCTGCAACGGCCTCCACCACCACCACCATGGTACGGGAGGTCATTTTGTGGCGCGGTAAGTGTTTGATGGCATCGAGCAGGCGGTAACACATGCAATTCCAGACCGGGCGTACCCACAATCGCCGTATTTAGTGCCGTTTTGCCGCCCATCCGGTTCCTTGTGTTGGCCTTGTTGGCCGCAAACTCCACAGGGCACGCCCCATGGGGTTTGCTCCGCTTTATGCTATCGCCGCAACTGCTACCCCACACGCTGCCTTTCGGCGCTGCCACTGTCGTGGCGGCGTTCAACACCGTCAGCATGGCGCCATAACTTCACCTACGGATCCGCTAACCCTTAACCCTGGACTCCGAGTCTGCCTTCAAATCAGAACACCACGGCCCCCTCGCCACCAGCGTCACATCTACTGTGCGGATAGGGGATATCCACCAGACACGGCACCGGATAAATAAGTACTGATGAGCGACCATAGAGGGTTTGTTGCACGACAAAGCACATGCCAAAAAGAGCTGTTGACAAACACCGGGTGCCGAATTACGGTGATGGATAGTGGCTCCGATAAACCAGCAGGCAGGAAAGTCTACAAGGTAATGCCCAACCCTATAGTGACCAAGGTTGCAGCACTGGGAAGCTGGCATGGCAACATGCAAATTTCCCAACCTGCGCCTCGGGCCCAGGAAGCATTGTCATTCATGTAGTAGGATACATAGGCCAAAATGGACAACCATGCTGAGAATCCTAACGAGTGATAAGGGTAACACAAGAGCTTTTTAGGTTGGACACGACTAAAATGACACATGTCCTTCCCCGGAAGTGTAAGCGGAACATTTGGCTTCGCCGGTGGCAAGTATACAAATGTGGAACACATCGATAACCTAGCATAAGCGAAGTCATCCATCGCAAGCATAAGGATGCAACCCTTGCCAAGACTACACAGCCCCACAGGAACCTGTAGAAGTGCGCTGAGCTTGAGAAACGTTGGGTGTACCATAATTGCGCATAGCTACGTGAAGCATGAGCAGACCATGATCATTGTGTAAAATGTTCATAAACTTCAACGACCACATAATCATTATTGCCAATTATGTAGACACAACTACCGGCGCACGCATGCAGATATGTATGCAGATATGCTACTTATAAGCATGTTAAGCAAAACTCACAAACAACTAGGACTGCCTTATCGCGTGCCGTACAAAGACATCTCGAGGGCCCTCCCTTCCCAGCCAAGCGACGGTGACTTTAGACTGTGTCGCTCCTCACAATCAGTGCTCTTGACGCGTTTCCTTCGTCCTTAGCCACTCACCACCGTTGCTATCATGGCCATGATCACTTCTCGCCGTGCGGCTGCGCCATGCAAGGCGCAGGCGACCCGCCGTTCGCGCGTCATGTCTGTTGTGCGCGCTGCGGCCGTGTCGTCTGAGGTGCCGGACATGAACAAGCGTAACATTATGAACCTGATCCTGCTGGGCGGTGCTTCTTTGCCAGTGGGCTCCCTGGCCTTGGGCTACGGCGCGTTCTTCGTGCCACCAAGGTGCGTGATCCTCCAAATATGAAAAGCTAAGATGTTGTGTAGGTTCTGCTCTTGCTTCTGCAGTCAACCTGTTTGGCACTCAGTCTGTTGGTGGTCAGCTTAGCGTGCGAGGATTGTGCTTGCACTTTAGCCCCGAAAATACTACTTTGAATGCCGCGAGTCTTCTGAACATCTCTATGGCCTTGCATCTTTTATTTCACAGCTCTGGCGGTGGTAGCGGTGGACAGGCTGCTAAGGACGCTTTGGGCAATGACATCAAGGCCAACGCTTGGCTGGCCACTCACCAGAAGGGCGATCGCTCCCTCAGCCAGGGTCTGAAGGTGTGAACCGCAATGTTTTAGGTCATGCTCTTCTGTGATGCAAACATACTTTTATCTAACGCTCTTTGCGTGTCCTTTCTATTGGCTTGCAGGGTGACCCGACCTACCTGATTGTGACCGCTGATGGCACGATTGAGAAGTACGGTTTGAACGCCGTGTGCACCCACTTGGGCTGTGTCGTTCCTTGGGTGGCGGTAAGTTCAATTTACATGGTCTCCTTGAGAATTCAAGGCCGCTTTGGGTGCGAATTTCCTCAACCATTTGCATCTGATGTATTCGTAGGCCGAGAACAAGTTCAAGTGCCCTTGCCACGGCTCTCAGTACAATGCTGAGGGCAAGGTGGTCCGTGGCCCTGCTCCGCTGGTAAGATATCCCCGCCCACACCCTACCTGAATATGTATTGTTGGCCAGAAATCTTGCCCCCTTGAGGTTTCCCACAATGCTTATACTCCGTCCTAGCAGTTATCTGAAAGTGGCATGCTTCTGACAACTTTTGGTGCAAATACAGTGGTTCCTTTATCAGTTTGCACACATGCGCATTTTACCCTAACGCGTTACGTGGGAGGGGTTGGCATTCACGTTCTCTAGCTTGAATGATGTATGTCTCAATCCGTTTTTCTTTCTCGGACTACCCTCTTGCCCTCCTTACCATGGACTTCTTCGTGTTCACGTCATTATGACGCGCATGGACAAATTTCCAGCCTTATTTGCCCTTATCACATGTCTCCTCTCCTTGATCCTTCTTCGTTCCCTCCCGCAGTCTTTGGCCCTGGCGCACTGCGACGTCCAGGAGGACGGCCTGGTCACCTTCTCCACTTGGTCGGAGACTGACTTCCGCACTGGCCTGGAGCCCTGGTGGGCGTAAGCCGCCAGATGGGTCATAGCCAGCTCGGGCCGGTCTGTGGCGTGAGAGGCTGCCCAGCAGCTTGTGATGCGCAGCCTGGAATGAAGAGCGAGGCGGATTACCCAGTTGGTCTGGCCACATTGCCGGGGGCAAATTTTTCCCTTTGCCCTCGCGATGCTTGTCATCGTCCCCAGTGCGCGTGTGACAGACAGAACCGTCAGAGTAAAGCAGGTGGCCCATGCGCTCGTAGGTGCAGGTCGCTTGTAGGTTGCCTGTCGGGAATTGGACAGGAGTTTCCATTTTTGGGTGCGTGTTACTCCGGTGGATTGGGTCGAAGCCCTGTTGGAGCGGAGCGAGAGGTACTAATTACACTCGACGTGTTGAGCGGAGTGGACCTTTACAGCTGAGAAGAGTTTTGGAAGACAAAGTAATGATGTGCCTGTTCGGCGGATAGCCGATGCACCGTGCGGCCATAATTGGCTGCATGGCCTGCTTCGGGCTGCTCACACCCATGTCTGTAATCCCAATATCTCAAAGCTTCCCCGTATCTGGGTTCCGAGTTCTGGTTCAGTTTCCGGACACAAGTGAATGGATTTGCATGGGAAATCGCGACATGGTACATAAGGAAATTAGCAGGAAAGGTTTTTGTACCGGCCGTACTGTTCAGCAAACATGTGTCACCCCTCAACTGATATCCGTCAGAGATACAACCAGACATGCGATCAGATTTGCGACAAGAATACAGACCCCACCAACCCATCTTTGCCTACAAAAAATTGCCGGATCCGTACATTCGGTATATGAAAAAGATTTAGACAGCCCTAAATCATAACAAGGGTTCGGGGCATATGCTCATTTTTTCAGTTTCTTAACCCCCTTGCTTGATGAGACTCGCCGTTTGTTTGAGATGCCGAGATGCAGACTGTTGCAAAGCTTGCAGCGGTCGTTCTAGGCGGGCTATGCACTAACACTTTCTTTCTTTTAAGCCCATTCAAACTTTTAACATGAAGTCGTTTGGATTTGTATTCCTGCTGTTCTTGGTCAGTGGGCTCTGCCAAGAAAGTCGCACAGCTTTCTTACCGCACTTTAACTGCAAAAAGATCGCATTCTTCAAGGTAAATACAATGTGATTTAGCATTTTGTCCATTATCGGTCACGAAGGTCCTGGCAGTTGAAAATTTCACGGCACCCTATCTCTCTCCCGTGTGTGTTAGCTTCTCTGTTCAAATCTCCCCGGCTTCTGCAGACCCACAAAACTGGCTCCACAACAATAGGCGGCATCCTTTTCCGCGTCGCCGTGGCCTCCAACATGTCGCTCTACACCACGCGCAGCTCCCACTACGTGAGCCTCGGCTTTAAAGAGAACGAACAGCTTCTAGGGCGGGTCAACATGGTGCTTCACCACATCCGCTACTCTGGTACGCCTGGCTTCCACGCAGCCACGCGTAGCTTCTACGGCAGGGCGCTTGGTACGGCAGAGTACGGCTTCCTTACAGTGCTGCGTCATCCTGTGGACCGGTGCGTCGCATGCCCTTGTCCCGTCGAACCCCCACCATCCAGGATTTCTATACACCATCCCCCATCGCCCCATCCAACATCATTCCGGCACCACGGCTCACCCGGTGGCATAAGGCCCCATCCTGTCATGTTTGGGGGATCAACCCCAATGCTTGCATTTGCGGATGCGGATGGGTTCGGATATGTTTGGATGCGGCTATGTGTGTATGCGTGCGGAAGGGCGGCGCAGCGGGAGGGTGTGTGTGTGCCGATGTGTGTGCCGATGTGTGTGAATCTCGACCTGGTTAATTCACGGTTTCCTTACCACTCCCACCTGGTTTCCGCCCCGCAATCCACGCACCAAGCACTGAAGCTCAAATAACGCATGAGCACCGAGTCACCCAAGCATTCATGGATTCATGATCCATCACCCGCCCTCACCATCCTCCAAGTTGAGATTACTCGCCCGTCGCCCTCTGAAGAACACGTTTTGGTTCCCCTCCGGAGTTTCTTGCCTCCCGTGCTCAACCCCAACAACATGACATCCGTCCGGCTACCTGCTCGCCCCACAACACCGGCGAACCGCAGCTACATCAGCGACTTCTACTACTTCGTGGAGCCCGACGCACGTAAGGCCCAACGGCCCCTGACGCTGCGGCAGTACGCCGCCGCGAGTGAGGGCGGCAACCGCATGGCTCGGGAGTTCGCGGTCAAGGACGCGGCGGCGGCACTGGAGTTCGTGGCGGGGGAGATGCATACGGATGGTGCGGTGCGTGTGTCTGGCGTGGGGTACGGTGCGTGTATCTGGTGGAATACGGTGTGTGTGTGTGTGTGGTTGGTTGGTTGGAAACATGGTGAGTGACGTGTGGGACATGCGCTGTGCTGGGGGCTCTTCGGTCCGCTTGGGGGGGAGTGAGGAGGAGCGTGACGACGAGCATGCGATAGAGTGGCTTCCATTGCGTCCCTACCTGCTGTGCACCAACTCCCAACCAACTCCCAACCAACTCCCAACCAATTCCCTTCAGGCCTGTTTCTCCCCCTGGAGCTATTGGATTACGGATTAGCCCTCCTGGCCACCCACTGCAACTGGGGCCTGAGCCGGATCATGTACCTGGCCACAAATAAGAATAAGGGGGGAGCTGAGCGGTGAGCCTCCAGGGGGGTTAAGGGGGGGGAGGAGAGGGTGCGAGAGGACGCGGTGCAAGGTGTGGTCTGTAGAGGAGTGGGTCGTAGAGGGCCTTAGGATTTCAGGGTTGAACAAAGGACCGGGCGGGTTTGGCTGAGATATAAATCTGAGCGCCAAGCTTAAAACACACATGCGCTTCGTAGGACATGACCTTACGGCATTAGTACGGTATTAGCCGGCTATGTCGCTAGCGTGTCCCGGGGTTGCAGGGAACATGCCGCGCCCCCTCACTCGTTCCCATTTCGCCAGGCGGTTTCGGTTTGCAGTTTTCGGTTTTCGGTTCGATGACCCCGGCTAAG
Source organism: Volvox carteri f. nagariensis (assembly GCF_000143455.1). Taxonomy (NCBI): domain Eukaryota; kingdom Viridiplantae; phylum Chlorophyta; class Chlorophyceae; order Chlamydomonadales; family Volvocaceae; genus Volvox; species Volvox carteri. Next base: position 11,669 of record NW_003307550.1, on the reverse strand, counting down.
GCATCTCGCGGTGTTGAGGACTCGTTGCCGTGGTGGCCTCAGGTACGGCAACGTGACGTTGCATGCTCGTCCCACGATGGCCCAGCTGGCGGAGGAGGATCCGGCGCTTGTTGACCGCATCGCCGCGGTCAACAGTATCGATGCCATCCTGTACGGTGCTGCGTACGGACAGATGGTGGCGCGGCTGCAGCTGTACGGTGCGGAGGCGGCGTCGGCCGTTATGGGCGCGGCGGTACGACTCACGGCGGCGCGTAGCCGGCTAGACGCGGACTGCCGTGCTTTACTCGGCGACGGCGGCGGCGGCTACGACGGCAACGCCATACCTGTGCTACCGCCGCCGCCGCCGCTAGCCCTGTACGGCAACAATATCTCCGTGGATGATCTTCGGGGGCTGTGTGCTTGGTACTCAGTGCCGGACCTCGTGTACGAAAAAATGCCCAGCCGCGAAACCGGCCGTGTTGAGCTCAATGCTGTGCTAACATCGCCCGGGCGGCCGCCGGCATCATGGCCCGTGGGTCGCTTGCTGCGCCTTGCCGACGAGCACCTGGCTTCGTACGACAATCCATCTGTGCCGTACTATCATAGTTTGCTAGCCGTTCACGTGCGACCTTTGACGACGGCAGAGGCGGAGCTAGTGTACGGCATGGCAAACGGCAGTAGCGGCGACGGCGACGGCGGCGATGGCAACGGAGATCTCGAGCTAGCGCCGCTGGCGGTGGCGGTACGGCTCTGGTCGGCCCATCATGCCCAAGAGGGACTTCACCATTTGGTATTTTTAGTGGATGCTTCCAACCCGGACTCCCAGCAAGAGCTAGTGCGTCAGGCAGCGGTGGCAGCACTACGACATCGCGGCGACGCTGCCGATGGCGACGACGGCGAAGCGAAGTCCTATACGACATTCTCAATCGTGCAGTGCGGAGCCGCACCAGGCGTTGACGGCAGCGCCTGCGGCACCGCTGCCTTCCTTGACGCGGTCTCCAGATCGCGTTGGTCTGCCGTACTGCCTGACCTTACACACTTCCTGTACGGCATCCGGGGGAGCGTGCGGAGTGTCCTGTTGTCGTGCGAGGGGACGTTACAGAACGCCGGCGCCGTTTGTGCGCCGCTGGTGCCCTGGAGGGTGCCGCCGCCGGGTACGACGATAAACGTATCTGGCGGCGGCGGCGGCGGCGGTGCCGGCGGCGGTCGGGGTCGCCGCAACACTCTTGCAGACAGCAGCATCACTAACAGAACTGTCAGAGATCAGCGAATGGGGCCCGAGCAGAGGGGGGAAGAAGCTGGGGGTGAGGAGACCTTGCGGGACTATGAAAATGCTGATAAGTCTGGGGCCGGTTCGCATGGGGCAGCGGGCAAGGTTAGGGCGGAAGGGCCTGTGCTCGACCATTCTGGTGAAGGGGAGTTCAAGTCGCCGCCGCCGCGGTATCGATGGCCACAGCGGCAGCAGCCCCAGCAGCGCAAGGAGGGACTGGAGGAGCCCGCCGATGATACGACGAAGAGCTGGCGTCGCCGTGGGCAACACCGTGGGTCCGTCGCCTGTGTACGAACCCCGTGCAGCCCTGGCCTCTCCAAGGACCTCATGGCTCGCTGCATCATGATCCGGGCCATGCCCCTACTGGGTCACACTTTGTCGTATACGTCCCTTGGCGGGGTGCTGCCGGAAGGCCGGTCGTCGTACGGGGTGCCGTACCAGGGTCCACAGCAGCACCGACTGGAGGTGGCGCGGCTGGTGCCGCCCTCGGAAGAGGACATGCGGTTGGCGGAGGCAACGGCAGCCGCGGCGGGGGTAGACCCGTGGACTTTTAAATGCTCCCGAATGCCGCGGCCGCGGCTGCGACTGCCGTGGTGTGAGCTGTAGCTGAATAGCTTTCAATAGACGATGAATATATGAATTGATAAATCGAAGATGAACTGAGCGATTAATAGATAGAATATGAATAGTTGAATAGAATATGAATAGATTAATTGATATATGTGGATACATGGATATATAGATAGATAAATAGATAGATGGACAGGTGGATAGATGGATAGATAGAGCTTAGGAGTCAGGAACCTGCGTCCAGGCAACTACTATAGGCATTCCACGGCACGCAACATCGTCCGGAAATTCCAGCCCAGGCGCCTTCAGCCAGATGCCAGCATAGTGCCCAGAATGCCGTCGAACCGTGAAACCGCTTCAACAATGAAGAGTTTTATTTGGATGGTCACAAGTAACGAAATGTAAACGCATGGAGTAGTCTCCATGCGCTCGTTGAATGGCCCGTATCCCGCTGACTACCTTTGCATGAAGGGCCTGTAGTCGACCTGATGTGGTGGGGTGGGACAGCGAGGTGCGCATCGCAATCACTACTCTTAAGTCAGAGGAGGCATGGATAGATTACTGGGGGGTTACTAACCTCTATATGCCCAGATGTACACATCCATATGCACACCCATATATATACATATACATATATATATACATATACATATATATACATATACATATATATATATATATGATTGTGTGTGTGTGTTACATGGCCGTGGAGTGCGTAGCCCGCACCTGCAGACCGCCCAGTACGAGCCGAGGGCTCAAGGGCTACTGCACGCAAAGCACTGGAAAGCCGGTAGTCTAGGGCTTGTTTTGCTGTCACTGTTCGAGCTCTTCACTTGCTGTATATCTATGTAATCACACTAGCTCTCATCCGCTGCTACAATCCCCGCAAGGGAGCTAAAGCTTGTCCGTCTAAATGATGGGCGATATCCCCCCCGGCAACCACCATCAGCCGCATGCCTTGCCGTACGAAAACAGCTACCGCGGAAAGGTGTATGGACGGGCACGACGCTAGCAAGTTGCAAGTTTCACGTTACGCAAGTTACAAGTTAGCAATGCCACGGAGCATATTCTGCCGAATGCTCCAACAAAACTTGCTTCACACCTAAAGCAGTCGACATCCTCCCTGTGCCGCATATTCCGTAGACGCGAGCTCCTTGCGCGTACACCATATCACGCAAATCACGGCAAATTCTAGTAATTTGCTGCCCGTTGAAGAGCATGCAACATGCCCACACGAGCACGAGTTTGCCCGTCACAGAAGTCTGCGTAGGCGAACTAGCAGGGCAAGCTAGGAAAGCCGTGGCCTAACGATCCCAACATTAACCAAAGCCGCCGGCTGACATAACAAACTCACACAAATCAAGCTCATCGATGCAAGAAGCAGCAGCAGCAGCAGCAAATACGTGGGCAAATCGCCCAGCTGATGCAAGGTGAAACCGCACACGTCGAGCGACAGACACAGCGCAGCACGTATCGCGGCTGAAAGCTCACTTGTCAATGCTCTTATTCGCTACATCAGCAGAAGTGCGGGTCCCAGCAATGTCAAGGTTCCGCTGATCTTGCCGTCATGCAGGTAGTCAGCAAACGCAGACGTCATTGCGTCAATTGCTGTTGCTGCTGCTGCTGTTGCTGCTGCTGCTGCTTTATGTGCCCTGTCGCGGCCTGAAGCCGGAGGCTGGTGCATGTTTTGCCGGTGCTCCTGCTGTTGCTGCTGCTGCTGCTGTCCCCACCGAGGGGGCGGCTGCGGCAGCCACTGCGAGTTATCAAATTGCATGTCCTCCTGGCCCCGTAGGGGGAGGTCATAACCCGCGCCGCTACCCACCTCAACCGCGTCAAACACCGCCCGAAACTCCCCCCGTGAATTGGGGCTGTGCACTACCAGTAGAGCAGAGATGGGGACGACGGCCGGCAGCAGGTCGCCGGCCTCCTCCTCGCTCAGCCGGGACCCAATGGGGGCCAGGGTGGGGGGGAGACTGCAGAACAGGCACACCATCGCCGAACCCGACTTCAAATCGATGAGCTGAATGCCGACCGACCAGTGAAAGCCCAATCCGACCAAGTAGTCTTGCTGGTGGTGATGGTGCTGGTGGTGATGGTGGTGGTGCATGTCGAACGTCACGTAAACACACTCTGTGCGCCCACCGTCCATCCGCCGTACAGCGTCCTGCAGGTCCTGCATCTTGATGTGCCATCTAAACGTGGCGTTGGGGCTCCAAGACTCGGTGATACACTTCCTTCTGGGCCTGGCCGCCAACGAACTCAACATCCAACGGTCATCTCGAAGCAACCTGTGGGGAAGCAGTCGGACCCGTTCGTTCTCGGGTGTACTGGCGAAGTTGGACACAAAAGCTGCCTCCATGATATTTAGCGGGAACCACGCTTCCTGTGAGGGCCCCAGGCGCTCATAGTCCGCCGCCAGGGCAGGCAGTACCAGGCTGAGGTACGGCCGGCTCAGATGGCCCAGTCGTACAGCACGACACAACCGTTCTCGGGTCTTCGCATCTGTGCGGTCGTAGTTGCGTTCCATCCAGACCGCCAGCAACAGCAGGATGGTGGACTCGCTGTCCGTTCCGAAGTCGCTGGACGACAGCAATTCCACAAGGGCTACCGCGGGCAGCTCCAGGAAGTGCTGCTTCAGGGATGAGTTGTTCAGGACTGTCGGTGCATCCCGAAAGCTGCAAACGAGGTGAGGTCGAACACAGCGAAGAATGGCAGCGAAGGTTGGCTCCACTTCAAGGTCCGGCCACAGGTCCTGGCACTCTAGCAGCTCCAGCATGGCACGATGTTGTTCCTGGCGCTGTACCGTGACAGCGGCGGTAGCAGCGGCGGCGGCACCTTTTGTAATGTGATGATCGGTTCCGATCTTCTTCCGCAGTGCCTCATCGCAGGCGGCCGCACAGCCGCTAATTTGTAGATACCCAGCCTGCCGTCGCACCCCCAGAATTTCACGGACGCTGCTTGTTGTTGTCGAGACTTCACCGGTGTATGCGAACTGGATGGCGGCGCGGGCGCTCGGCAGCTCATCCTCGCTCCCGAGCGGAATGCGCAGGGATGGGCGACTGTCGACAGGGCCTGCTGTAGATGAGGAATCTGGCTTCCCCGGCTTCCATGCAGGATTCTGATCGGTGCGGGTAGGACCAGGTATGGTGTTGTCGGACCAGCGTTGCAGCTGCATGGAAAACCACGGCACCACGGAGCTCAATTTCTTTATGCGAAGAAAATTATGTTCGTAGACGGATCACACAGGAGGATAATTATCATTTTAAATGTCAGCATAAGCATATGCAGGAGCTCAGCCCTTTCACGCCCACAGCATCCAGAGGGATGCAAAGTGGTCCTAATCCTCTAATCAGCATCCCGGCTTTTCCGGACTCTCCCGCGCTCATGCGGAACCGGTACCTGGTAGCTTGCATAAGAGATAAGCCAGCGTACTGGCACGCAAATTTATTTTTGGTCTGCCTCCCCAGCTAAAGATGCACCCGTTGCACTTGACCGGAAGCAGAGGGAAAAGCAAGGCGGTCTGTCCGTCTGTCCCTGTCGTTCTAGGCTTACCTGAGCAGCAAATCTCTCTGATGCAAGGCGCAGAACCAGCCGATGAGCTGGTAGTGGCTCACCGAACATCAGGCTCTCGGCAACACGCGATTGCGCGGCACCTGGCGAGGCTTTCCGACTGCTGGCCTGCTTGGCTTGCTCTGCTGCTGGCGCGCTCGTGTCTTGACAGAAGACGATCACGCAATCGGAGTCTTGATTTGAGCCGAAGAGCTCACTGATCCCGTCTAAGAGGCTCCTATTTGCACCCTGCTTCATACCGCTGTCTGTGCCCTCTGGCCTTCCGTGCCGCAAAGTGCGCTGGCTTGGCGCTGCTTTCCGCCAAGAGGTGAAGTACTGTTCTGGAATAGGCTACCTAAGTTATTCAAACATTTGGGAAAGAAAATTTATCTATGTTTTTCCATGGAGTTGTTCTTTGGGGGCCTGGTGTAACTGGACAGGTCACGACGCGACCTCCAGTTGCGGCTCGTCGCAGGGAAGCTACAGCGTGAAGGTTGCAGCCGTTACGGTTTAAGCAATTATAGGCAGCTCCATCTTATCAACTATAACTCATTATCTATACATTTATGAGACAAAATTGTTATTCAGTGTTGTAACTGTGCGTGAGTTGCCTTATTTATGTAAGTCGGCCGCGTCGAGAAGTTGTGCTCGAGGTGTCGTATCCTCGACGCGCTGCCTCGGCCAGAACGAAGTTTAGTTTGTTATCTATGTTTGCCCCGGCATTAGGATGTGTATGGTCGTGGATGTGCTCCCCGTACCTGCAAACTGCCCTAGTACGAGCCGAGGGCTCAAGGGCTGCCAGATCGCCTATAAGCATTAGGATGCGCTGTGGACGATAGAGTTACGCTCCGGAGATTTGCGAGCACAAAGTATAATAGTAATAGATTCGATGTATTCAACAAAGCCACGCAGTATCAAGGCCTACAAAACACCGAGGTGCTCAGCCTGGAGAGCATGTAGAACCTGTTTATTAGAAGGCGCTTCAAGATCCGAGTGGACGTGCTCAATCGATTGGTGCTCGAATTCAGCATGGGCTTCTTGACCGAAAACACTTGCAAGGAGCTGCTGGCAAAGGCCATCAGCCTCGGCATGGCTGAATATGTGTGCGCGTGTTTCGTCCGTGAGCACGCGTACGTACAGGACAGCCCTAAGGTTAGGCCCCGTTGTAGATGGTGGGTAAAGGGGGGGGGTGTCATCTGCCCGGGCGCCAGCTTCGTTGCTGCGGCGGTAGTCGGCCTCTGTCTGTTTCATGTTGCATCTTTCCTTCCCTCCCTGCCCTGCTCGATGTTGTGGTATCCACTCCTCCTACCCTCTACAAGATATCATCATTCGGTTCGGTCTGATCACTGGCGGCAATCGGGTTTGCTCGCTGGTACGGCGCCACGTACGGCATTGCTGCCGGCAAGAGCTCCTTGTCCCTCTTGTCCTTGCACCATGTCCGTAAGTCCGGGTACCCGCTGTACCTCTGTTTTGTTTTATGGCATGGGAATTTGTGGACTTTGGTACTTGCAAATGCACGGCTCACTGCTTTTTGATGGGGGTATGTGCCCTGTGGTAGGTTGATTCTTTTGTCAACCGCGATAGCACGTCCGGCTAGCGATGAGGGTTGGTTCCCTGTCCCCCTTGTAATGATTGCATCCTAATGGATTGGTGAAGGGTGTTAGAGAGCCCTCGATACAATGCAGAACGAACACGGTCGACACCGGCTGAGCATGCGCACTACCGGTCCATTTCGCAAGTTGAAACTTGTCCGTTTCGTGGGATGAAAACATCCCTCTTTGTATCAGAGGAGCCGGAGGAATTAGCTATGCAATGTACGAAATGCAGTTTCCATGTATTTGATTTTGCGTCACTTTCTAGGTTGACACCTTTCCCACAGCAAAGCAGCATTTGCCTTACTTTGCTCCCCACTGTCCCGTTGTCTGCTTGGACACCTGCCGCCGCCACCGCCGCCGCCGCCGCCGCCGCTGCTGCTGCCGCCGCCGCCGCTGCTGCTGGTAGATGGTACTTAGGTCAACCCTTCGTTAGTGCAAAAATCTTTAATTTTTTTATTTTTGGTAAAAAGAAAAAAGAAAAATTATTTTAACTTAATTACTTGTGAAGTTCTGGAAAACTTAAAAAACTTTTTAGAAATTCATAAAAAAACTTTTTAGGATCAGGAAAAACTTTTAAGAAAATCGGAGGTGTAGATTAAAGGTAAAAGTAAAAAGTAAAAGTTAAAGGTTAGAGTTAAAGTAATGAGTTAGAAGGTCGTATTAGTCGAAAAGAATCGAAAAACTAAAGAGGAGAAGCTGGAAAGAGAGGTATGTGTTATAGAGTCTGTTTTAGGGGTGATTAGCTAGGGTTGAGAAATAGGTAAGTTTTGTGAGAGAGGTTTGGAAGGTTTAGACTGAGGGGATAAAAAGCGACGAGTATAATTTATCGAAGGTATGTTGTGCGTGGAGGGCTTGGAAGTAGTTTTTGCGTATGGGTGAGATGTAAAAATCTAGAGGTGGAGTTTTGGCTGAGGTGAGGAGTGTTAAGGAAAAATAAGTGCCGGGAGGGGTTTGGTCTAAGCTGAGAGTTTTATAGGTGTAGTGCGAGGAAGGTAGTGAAAAAAGGAAATCTAGTTGTAGCGGGAAGAGAACTAGATGGGCTGCTAAGCGAGTGCAAGCTGACCTAAAGAAAGCCGCTGAAGCTATATTTAGCAAGGCACGTCACGACGCGTTTCGGCCTTGCCAGGGCCTCATCAGGTGACTCTTGCGCTAAGTTTAGGTGCTTTGCTATGCTAAGAGCCCCCTGAGATGTAGAAAACGTAAAGTGACCGTAGTGGGCGAACTGTACCAGTGGTGAAGAAGTTTGGTGGTGGTAGTTGGTGTTCGCAGAGCGGTTTTAGTCCAATCGATGGTGGTTGTCAAGTGGTGAGCGAGGAAGAGCCTGAATGAAAAACGTAATGATAGTGAGTTGTAAAGTCAATTGCAGTGGGTGTAGGAGCCTGGTTTGGAGGTTTATGAGCAGTTACGAGTTGGCATGGCGGGTATGTAAGATATGGGTACTCGACGAGCAATCACGGAGGTTTGAATTGAAAACTAGTTGTGTTGCGATGGATTATTTGCGAGGAAAAGGAAAGGCGGACGGCTGGGGAGGACTTACTGTTGGTGGGCGATGATGAGGTTCGAACGGTGGCGTTGTGCAAGATAGCACCGCGCGAAGATTGTAGGTCTTTGTGGATTATAGGGAATAAAGATAAGTTGTTGTAGATGAGGATACTGAAGAGTGGTGGTATTTGATGTGAAAGGTGTGGGCTATAGGTGTGGCTATAGGTATGACGGCGTTCGGTGTTATAGGCGCGATTGAGCGAGTTTGGGAATAAATGGTGAACGAGATATCAGTATATGTATTAAATGGAGCGCGCTTCTTTAAATCGAGTGTTCGTTGCGAGAGGGTGTGGTTCCCTGGAGTGAGTTGTATCGCCGGCGGGAGGTGCGAAGTGTCGGTTTGGGCGTAGTATACTTTTGTTGAAAGGAATATTTTTGTAGGCGTTGGGTTTTTTGTGTTGGGTTGAGGGGAGATAGTCTGTATGCCTGGCGCATATAGTGGATTGGGAGTTATTGTGTTGCTGGCTTTTGCCGTTGGCGAGTTGTTGGAAAGGTGATATGGTAGTTAAGAAAAAGTGAAAAAAGAAAAAAAGGGTATCGCCGAGGCTTTCGTAAGGGAATAGCAGTGAGACGGTTGAGTTTGTTACAGAGTTAGTTAGTTATTACGTAATGTCAGAATGTGAAGGGATGTTTGGAATAAGGTGGGGATAGGGGGTATAGTCGTTACAGGAAGGTGTGACGGTGAAGCTCAGACTTTAGAGTCTTAAGGGATACGAGGGATATTTTAGGAAAGATCCACCAGACCGTGATAAGTGAAGTTTTGGTAATTACGTTATGGTGTAGGATTGACGATACGAGTGGATTGTAAGTAGTTTAAAGGGAGGGGGGAGTTGCCAAGGTGGTTGCTGCTGCAAGTACTGTGTAACGGGAGTCGAAAAACGTTAATGGTTAACGTGGCTGCTGCTGCTGCTGCTGCTGCAAAACTGCACTTGCGGTTAGGTTTTGGCACCCGTAAGCTCATGCTCTCACTGGCACAGCTATAAAATACCAGCTCAAGCCCATCGCCGCGACTGAGGGCTTGCTACTGCTGGTGCACTACTGCGAACCGCAGGGCACCGCACGGCACCACGTCGACACATCGATCATCGGAAACTGGCATGCAGGTTACACACTGGGCGCAACGGGGTTCCCCTGTTGTTCCTCGTGCTAGGACATGCTTGCATCGGCATATAATTAATTTTATTCGGCATCGAGTTGCATTCTCCATTTTTCAGCGGCGAGATTCAAATTCTATCTTGTTCACTAAACACATACCCTCCTAAGAAAGTCAACCATTTAAGAACGCATGTCCTACCTGAATCTGCTTGAAGATGCACACGGAGCGACATAAATTCATGGCTAGCTGGTGCCATCGGTAATTCCCAGGCAGGAAAGCCTCGACAAGCCGCCGCCGAATTTGGCTAACTAGGACATCGATGCGTCAACTGGGTGGTCTCCAATAAGCTCGTCACTTGAGTGCTGCCTGACGTCAACAAGTTAGCGTCAGCGAACATTGGTCCGTCAGTTGTCTGACTTTATACGTTCGTCCTCTGAAGCCCTACCGCATGTTATTGGCCCGATAATGGGAACGCCTGGTAACCGGCCTCGATTACCAGGCTATAAGGTTACTGGGCTGTTAACGGGCTAGGGTCGTTAATCGGCCAGTTACCCGTAATCAGGCTCCATTACCAGGGTGGTTTACCAGGGTCGTTTATCGGGCGGCCAGTTACAAGTTACCCGGTAATCAGGCAGCATTATCGGGTGTTTACCAGGTCCTTTATCAGGCGGCCAGTTACAAGAATGTCCCCGGTAATGGGGCAATAACATAGATATTATCAGGACGTTAACCGACCAAACTCTTACGCATTAAACAGCGATTACCAGCTTCATAGCGGGTTCATATTATCCTACACAAAGCATTGCCCAATGGCCTACTACAACCTGCTCACATCTCTCAATCGGTACCACGAGGACTATAGGCCCTTCTTTAGTCAACATTAAGAATCACTTGAAACTGCAGGCTGTCGTGTCATACGACTGTAGCACCGAACAAAACACGTGTTTTGTTCGCACGTGCACGTGCGTACGGCAGACTATAAAAGACGATTATAAAAGACGGTAAAATGAACATGACGCTAAAATGTCGTGACAAGGCGCCCTCCAGGTTCCTGATCACTGCCCGCGGTCTGCTACCTCCGCTGCTTCTTCAGTCCCCCCTTCCGAATCTCTGCCATGGCCTTCTTGCCCTTCTCCTGCTGCACCTTAGCCCCGCGGGTCTGTACAGCTCGGCCTTTACCGACACCAAACGCTTCCTTCCTCTCTGCGGGGTTTGACGCTGTTGCCCCGAAAGCCGAAGGGTCCTCCGGCAACACCAGTGGGGTTTCCTTAGGGCGTGGACGCTTGGTTCGTGCAGGCACCACCATGCCCACCGTTTCTTGGCTCTCCCGCGCCTTCGCCGAGGGTTGCCTCAGGCGCGTGGGCCGCCCTCTGGCATCCAATGCCCCTACAAAAAGTGAGAGTGATTAATAAATTAATTTTCATATGAAGTCGTAATTTATTGCCTTGTTGTTAGTAAGTTCCGTGTGTAGTCATAATTTATTGTCATGTTAAAGCTACAATTTACCTTTGTCATGTTTTCCGGTCACCAGGACCTTGCGGCGCCCAGTTGGTTGAGGCGCGGACTTGCTGTGGACCTTCTGGCTCTTGCTTCTGCCGTACTCCTCGAGCAGGACTTTGCCCCCCGTCCCCTCGTCCTCCTCCCCTCCCTCGTCCTCCCCTCCCTCATCCTCCCCTCCCTTGTCCTCCCAGTCCTCGTCCTCCCCGCCCATGTAATCCCCGCTCTCGTACGGCCAGTCCCCGTCCTCCCCACCCTCATCCTCCCCGCCCTCATCCTCCGCGCACTCGCCCTCGCCCTCGTCCTCCCCGCCCTCGCCCTCGTCTTCCCTGCCCTCGCCCTCGTCCTCCCCGCTGTAGTCCCCATCATCTCCCTCATCCCCATCCTGGCGGCTGCTCTTCTGGCCGAGGGGCTCCTGCTGCGTCTCCATAACGTTGGCCTGGCCTGGGGGGTTGTACATTTTGTTGTGAAGTTAGGAAGGGATACAAGCAACATGATGTATTGCATGACAGGGAAGTTTCAAGTAGTTCATGTCTGATCTTAGTAACAACGCGTGGGTATTTAGCTTTTA
>NW_003307549.1:2430020-2431615 GCF_000143455.1 Volvox carteri f. nagariensis | reverse complement strand
ATAGCTGTCTGGGCACGTATCCCATGCTGGCGTATGCGCCGACGATAGATATCGGGGTGATAGTGTCTTTCCAGCGAACCGTGTAGTACTGTTCGTGGGTTGCGGTCGTATCGGCCCCGATTTTCTGTTTCTTGGGAGGTTTAACGTTTGAGGGGACGATGCGTTTTGTGATAGGGCCCGCGAGTACTTCTACGATGTCCTCTACATCGTTGTATAGGTCATAAACTATCTGTTGTTGCCCCGTTGTGTCCTTTGCCTGGCCTTTTCCAGGCTTCCAGGGTATCCTGTCCTCCAGTATTTGATCGCGGGCGACTTTCCATCGAGGTCTCCACCATTGCAGGGTGAGGTGCTCTGGTGGCTTCGGCGTCCCCGGTAGCGCTCCGGCCGGTTCGGGCGCAGGCGGATCACCGGCGTGGTCCCTGTCGGCGGTGTTCGGGCCGGCCCTTGCCGCCCCCGCGCCTGCGCCGGCGCGAGGGTTACGTGGCGCTACCGGCGTACAGTCGAGTCCCTTTTCTGCAAGGTACACCAGCACTGGGTTTGGGGTACCGATTTCTCCTGTCACGGGGGTCATGCCGATGCTTAGAGTGCGACGGGTTTGCCGGCTTGGGCGCGGTCGCGGTCCCTGGACGATAGGCCCAGGGGGGTTCCCTAGGTTGGGCACACTCCTACGGGTGTCTTTTCGCAGAGCTGCCATGACGCATCTCGTTTCCATATAGGATGTGCATTGCGGGGCCGGGTCGCGAAGTTGCGCGCCGTGTATAGCTGCACTATCTGTTCCCACGTTACTGTTGTCACAGCGTGTATTGTTGTTGATGAAATCCTGTTGCCGCTGGTGGACGGATCTTGTGCGTTTCCGTCCTGTGCAGGCTGGTTCCGCAGGGTGGCTCGGCGGCGCTGGTGGGTCACTCTCCATGTCGTCTGGCTCTGCGCGGGGATGGTGTGGCTTCTTCGTGGTCGTGCTCCACACGACAGGTGTGTCACGGCGTACATGTGGGTCGAGGGATGGTGCTAGTATCGGGTTGGGGAGACTTGATTTGTGCCGGCGGCCGGTGTACGGAGGGTCACTGGGGATCTCGCGGAGGCGTCTGTCTTCCAGAGGCAGCGCGGACGACCAGCGACGTGGGTCATGTGCCTTCGTGTGTGGAGCTTGGGGGCATTGGGCACTTATCGCTAGGCTTAGTCGATTCAAGGCGATCTTGTGCCGGTGCTGCACCTTGCCCCGGGGGAAAAGCTTCTGAAGATCAGTGGTGGTGATGAGGTGTTGTGTTGTGTTCTTGTCTATGAGCGCGTGCATGTCTAGGCCCAGCTCTGTCAAGGGGAGCAAGCATCTGTACGGCAGGGTTTCGGACTTTGTGTCCTGCCGCGCGTTGACGGCGGAGGCGGCCGTCATGAGAGTGTTTAGGGATGTGTTATACGGCATCCCTTTGTCGGTGACCGCGATGCCATGGTCTCGCGCCAGGGTCAGCTGTTTCAGGGTCGTGTAGAAACTGCTCTCGCGTTTCAACGTGTGCATCCTAGTGTCGGCCGCAAGACGACACTGCAGCTCAAGCATGGCTCGTGTCACGACGCCTAGCCGGCCTTCATCATTCAGGGAG
>NW_003307549.1:2427008-2427712 GCF_000143455.1 Volvox carteri f. nagariensis | reverse complement strand
AGCAATGTCTTTCGTCAAGAATAAGCACCGCAACCAGCTTGATAAGCATCTGGGCCTGTGCTTGCGTATGTGCTTGCCCAGGACTTCTACACCCGCTCGTCCTTCCCGTATGACAAGGCGGTGGAGAAGTGGCTGCAGAGGGCTGAGAAGCGTGGCCGTTACATGCACAACTGACGAGTTTGCTATGCCCTGGGGCATTGTACTGGCTGTGGTGTCGTGGTGAAAACGTATGACATAATCCTGAACGCATGTGGCAACGGACGGAAACAGCTGAGACTCTAATGAAATATTTATTAAATATGTGCTGGTGTATCAGGTACCCTGTGTGGGCAGGGGGGGTCTGGGGGGGCTTGCCCCCCCAGAAAAAAAATTCTGGCAGTAATAAACGTATTGGACTGATGGCATATATATTACGGAACTCGTAACAGATTCAGGATCGGCCTCCACGAAAAAAAACACACTGTCTGGCAGTAATAAACGTATTGGACTGATGGCATATTTATTACGGAACTCGTAACAGATTCAGGATCGGCCTCCACGAAAAAAAACACACTGCCTGCAACCGAAGCCACATGTGCTCGCGAGGCACCCTATCAAAGGCCTTCTCAAAGTCAATCTGTACTATTATCAACGGCGGTTGTCCCGCGATCCGATGCCGCCTGACCAGGTGTTGCTTGACAAAGAGGTGGTGAGCAGTGCCAAAA
>NW_003307549.1:2425201-2426429 GCF_000143455.1 Volvox carteri f. nagariensis | reverse complement strand
GCGTGCATAACGGTAGCATTCCGATGCTATGGCCTCAAGCCCGTGAGCCTTTCCGTTTGGTAACCTACCGACAGCACGTGCTACCTCCTCCAAGGTGAAAGGCTCGTCCAGGATGCTAGCTGCCCGTGCTCTCCTGTCCATGACAGTCCGATAAGCTTGCCAAGCACCCTCTCCCAAAGGGGCCCCAAAAAAGGAGATATAGTTAAGGAGTCGATGTGCACCTTCAACACCCGTCTCCCCAACCCCTGCATTTAACAAGGTGGCAAAATGATCCCGAAATACATGCAAGTCGTCAATCGCGCAACGCTCCTTGAGTTGCCCTCCCAAGGCCCGCCATAGTGCGCGCTGATCGTGCCTGCACCTAACCACGAACTCACGCATTCTCTCTGCATCATATGCTGCTCGGGCACGACGTTTGGCACGGTTCATTGCGTTACGTGCCTTGCAGAACGCTTCCCACAAGGGGCCTGACTTATTCTCGACCCTGCCAGGGCCAAGCCGCACCCTGCAGGCAAGCATGTGTTGCCGGACGCTTTGGCATTCCTCGTTCCACCATAATGCACCACCCCCCGCTTGCATACCCTCAGGCCTGCGACCCGCAAATACTCGAATCAGCACCTTCCGCAGGAGGGTACTAATGCGCTCCACTGACTCCGTGCTGTTGCAGACCCCATTCGATAGGTCCGTGATCACCCCATTTAGTGCATGCATGACCTGGGATCCATCAGTGAACAGAGCAGCATAGTCACGATAACGGGAAATCTCAAACACTGCTCGCTTCTTTTGGCAGCACCCTTTGGCACTCGTCCCAGTTCCTCCTACAGCTAGACCAAGCACTAGCGTCACTGGACGGTGGTCAGTCGGGAACCAACCATCTGGCGCGAGCAGCTCACCCACTCGCATCCAATAGGCATGACGGAGAACACCGGCCGAACCTACGAAAAGATCGATCATGCTCCCACCTGCTTCACCCTTGGGGAAGGTCAGACGACCCTCTAAATCCCCAGAAACACGGCCATTTGATACCAGCAGCCCTTGTGATCGGCACAGGGCGCCCAACTGGTGCCCAGCGAAATTGCAGACGAGGTCTTCACAGGTTATGAGCCCCGGCTTCCTGCCTCCCGTGCTCTTATAAGCATACCTCCCACAGCATCAGCACTGCTGCAACAAACGCAAGCTCCCGCAGCCGTCATGTGGCCAACACATGCTAAGGTTTTCATTCCTCGTT
>NW_003307549.1:2424284-2425114 GCF_000143455.1 Volvox carteri f. nagariensis | reverse complement strand
TGATTCCCCGTACGAAGAGGGGGGAGTGACCCTCGGCCGTCCGCATGCACTCCAGGTGCCGCTGTACTATGCGAGCAATGGGGATGCCGCTCTGGGTGAGTGCTGCCAGGCACACCAACGCCCCCTCTCCCTTCTGGTCCGTCTTGCTACGTACGATCTGCAGCCCCACACCCCCTCCCGGCAACTCCTCAACGCAGCCCACTGTCAGGGCCGCCAACTCACTCCTCCGGAGCATCCCGAAAAACCCCAGAACCAACCAGCAGGCGTCCTGTGTGAACTCCGTCGCCCTCCGCGGCTCCGCATTTGCCCTGCACCGTAGCCACGCCACGAGCAGTCTCAGCACCCCCAGGGGCAGGGGCGCCTTTGCCATGGACGGTGCCGACTCCGGCCCCGCAGCAGTCCTCCGCAACGCTTGGCCCAGGGTTCGCTTGACCAGCGTGTCGCGGCTGATATATGCCTCTGGCGAGACTCCCATGAACCGCTGCCAGTCCGCCAGGGCGCTCAGCGTGCCGGTGACGGTGGAGGTCGCGTACCGGCCAACTGCATGCGCTATGAACAGACACACCAGATCCCGATTGAGGTCAGCCCCACGCTGGCGGGGCAGGGCGACCGCCTCCGGTACCCCTGCGATCTCCGCACAGAAGCGTACAAAGCGCCGCCGCCCCGACTCGTACGTGACCGAAGAGCTGTCTGCGACCGCGCTGCCGTGCAACGCCACGGCCAGCTGTGCTAGTTCCTCCGTAACACTCCCCTGGGCCACTGACCCGATACCCGCCGCCGCAAGCAAGCAAGTGGTGCAGCGGTACCAACCACCGGGGTAGGCGCCTGGG
>NW_003307549.1:2420932-2424234 GCF_000143455.1 Volvox carteri f. nagariensis | reverse complement strand
ATGGATTCGGGTTCCTTGCATATTTTACCGGAGACCGGGTGTTTCACCGCAGGCAGGCCGCGTTCGAGTTCATCCTTGCTGAAGATGCCTTGGTGAGCCCGTCGAGGGCGTGTGGCGATCAGATGCTGGGTTCGACGGCGCGCTGCGGTTATGCTTTTCCGGCGTTCTGTTGTTAGCGCCTGCCGTATTTGGCTACCGACCCGTCGGATCATGTCCCGTAGTTGCCAACTAAGATACCCTTGACGCAGACTGGGTCAAGCTTATTTCTAAGCGCTCTTGGAACCTGTACATAAGCTACGCACCCGAATACCCGTAGCTTAGACACGTCCGAGGCCTTTCCAGTAAACAGCTCCCACGGCGTCTGTACAGTCCCCTTCGTAGGACACACGTTGCACAAGGCGTTGGCCGTCACTATTGCCTCTCCCCAGAGCTCCGGAGGTACGCCCGACTCAACTCGCATGGTCCGCACACGCTCCAGCAAAGTCCTGTTCAGGCGCTCTGCTGCTCCGTTTTGCTCTGGCGTATATGGGGCCGACTTCTCATGCACAATACCCCTCTCAGAAAAGAAGGAGGCAAGGCGATCGTTGGTGTACTCCGTGCCGCAATCAGTTCGGACGCAACGAACCTCTAGACCAGTCTGCCGTTCCCACTTAGTCAAGATCTCAGGAACAGCATCGGGGACTTCGCTCTTTGCGCGAACGCAACGAACCTCGGAGTACTTGCTAAAATCGTCGTAGAAGGTAGCGAAGTAGTTGGCTCCACCCAGCGACGTGACCGGCATCGGGCCGCAAACATCCATATGGATGAGATCAAGTAGGCATTCGCCCTTGTGCGTCGACGAATGATGGGGGCTGCGGGTCATTTTTCCCATAACGCACGGCTCACAGATCTTGCTCCCAAGACGAAGGCTTCTTTTACGGCATATGGACTCCGAACGGGCCAGGTCGTCAAACAACTGCCTATCAAGACGGGTGAGGCTAGGATGCCCCATGCGACGATGCAAGGTGTCTAACCTCTCCTTGAGGAAGCGCCGCGTTGATAATGCCTTATGCCTCTCGGTCGCTGCCTGCTCAAGCACGATGTACATCCCGTTCTCCTCGAACACATCGACAGCGGGGATTCCGTCTATTGCTATGTATGAGTGATCAGCGGACAGGATAACCTCTACCACCTTATCCGGGAAGACTCTCTTTAAGGCTTTGACCGAAAACAGGCGGTGTTGCAGGTCCGGAACTACATGGACAGATACCGACAATTCCGTCCATCCTCGAATAGAGGTGAAGAACGCCCTGCCCTCGCCAATCGAGCTAACCGTCCGCCCATCCGCCACCTCAAAAACAACACCCTCGCCCTCGCGCACCGGCATCAGATCCTCCACGTCCTCAGGCATGAAGGTCAGGTGGTCCTCAGCTCCAGTGTCAAGGAGCCATTCACCGGGTGCCAGTCTCGTTCCCCCAAGCGTGTTAATGACTCCAACTAGTCGCCGCCGCATGCCCTGGGCCTGCGGCTGCACTTGCGGTTGTTGTTGTCGTTGACGCATGTAAGGCTGGGGAGGTGGTGGAGGAGGCGGCGGCGGCGGCGGCGGCAGTGGTGATGGGTAGGTCTGCCTTAGCTTCGGACACTTTGCGACCAAATGGCCCTGTTCCTTGCAGTAGAAACACTTCCTGTTGTCCTTCTTCTTATGTGGCGCCTGCCGCGCGACGTTGTAAGCTCCTTTTACGGACGACTTCTTGGTCTCCGTCTCTATCTTCTGTTCCTCGACGAGTAGTCGCATCTCCAGCTTCTCTACGTCGTCTACGTCGGTTGCATTCTCTATCACCGTGTGGATCATCGCATACGCGTCAGGTAGACCTTTCAAGACGTGGTCCACCGCCTCGTCGTCCGCCAAGCTAAGATCGATTGCCGCAAACTCTAGTCGAAGCGCTTGAAACCTTGCGATGTAGTCGCTGACGGTCTCGTTCGGTTCCATTTTGAAGTGGGTTAACCTTTGAACTAACAAGCTCTTCGCAGCCCGCGTCTGTTGGCCATACTTCGCCGCCAAAGCAAGCCACAGGTCGTACGCCTTCGCGTGACGCGCGTACAGAGGCTTCTCCAGGACGCGGATGAATTCCTTAATGACGCCCAAAGCCCGTTGGTCCTGCTCGTCGGTTACTACGTCGCGCGTAGCCTGCACAGGGCTGATCGCGTTCGCTAATCCCTTACGTTGAAGGACGCCGATGACGTGCTCCTTCAAGAGGTGAAAGGTGCTAGTAGAGAAATAAAAATCTTCCTTGTCTACTTTCATCCTTGCCTAACGCTAAGTCCGCACACAGCAGAAGAAAACACCACCGGGCAAACGGATGAGCTGGGGCTCATAACCTGTTAGAGACCAGCAAAGCGCCGGACCCCCGTTGGGTCCTATTACTGTGGCTACCATTCACTGGTATATGAGTGTCGGTCATTTCCAACACTGCGTTTCACACTATGGAGTTAATAGATTAAGTCAAATGTCAGCAACCACTGGCCCCGACCTGGGGGCTGCGGAAGTCATAGAGATTGACTGTGTTTCTGCTCAGAAGAAGGGTGGAAGGCCCGTTGACGACATTTGGAAACATTTTGATAGAGGTCCTTACGACAAGAGCAAGAACTGCTATGCAACCTGCAAGGGCTGCCGTCGCCACTGGATGACCGTTTGACATACCGAATGGGCTAGCCTTGCCGCAGAAGTGTTATTCCAATAGTCAGGAGTCAGCATAGACTTATCCGTGAGGCATGCAGACATGCCGGACGGGTATGTGGAGTAGGCATGCAGACATGCCGGACGGTTCGTGTGGGTCACTGCTCCGCAACGGACAGGGAGACGATTGTTATTCGATATATGTGTGTGTGTTACATGGTTGGGGGGTGCGTGACCCCATACCTGTAAGACTACCCATACGAGCCGAGGGCCCAAGGGCAATACTACAACGCCTAAAAGCCACGGAGAAAAAGGAAAAAAACACCGCACATCAGCCCAGACTAACGTCCAAAGGGGGTAATTGAGTTTCGGTGAGCCCACATACGTTCCAACATCCTCGCCAGACGTGCGGGTTCCCATTGCATGGCCTCCAACATACTCTGTTGATGATCGAATCCCTCTTCAGCACGAATATCATTATAGGCTGGGCATTCCAATAACACGTGTTTTTCATCCTCAATTCGGCTATTAGGACCACAACAGTGGCAAAACCGCTGCCCCCTGGGGACATGGTACTTGCCCCTTCGTGCTCTGTTCGCCTCCAAAGCCCAGCAACATAAACGAAACTGCATTAGCTTACGATGTG
>NW_003307549.1:2382475-2420882 GCF_000143455.1 Volvox carteri f. nagariensis | reverse complement strand
ACGGCGGTTGTCCCGCGATCCGATGCCGCCTGACCAGGTGTTGCTTGACAAAGAGGTGGTGAGCAGTGCCAAAGCCCCGCCTGAAACCCGCTTGGCATGGGTGCCGCAGGTCCAGTATTTCCCCAGCACGTACCAGGCGGTTAAGGATCACTGACGCATAGCATTTCGCAAGTGCTCCTCCAACTGCAATGCCCCGATAATTTCCTGCCACCAACGGGTCACCCTTCTTCAAAATAGGGGATACCACCGTTTTGGTAAACTGCTGTGGAAAATCACCAGTTGCCCTGATGTGCTCTAACAAAACGTGCAGCACTGGGACGATACAGTTCACCTCCGTTCCCTGCCTGCCCTGCTCATCCACCCGTGGGAGGCGTGCATAACGGTAGCATTCCGATGGTATGGCCTCAAGCCCGTGAGCCTTTCCGTTTGGTAACCTACCGACAGCACGTGCTACCTCCTCCAAGGTGAAAGGCTCGTCCAGGATGCTAGCTGCCCGTGCTCTCCTGTCCATGACAGTCCGACAAGCTTGCCAAGCACCCTCTCCCAAAGGGGCCCCAAAAAAGGAGATATAGTTAAGGAGTCGATGTGCATCTTCAACACCCGTCTCCCCAACCCCTGCATTTAACAAGGTGGCAAAATGATCCCGAAATACATGCAAGTCATCAATCGCGCAACGCTCCTTGAGTTGCCCTCCCAAGGCCCGCCATAGTGCGCGCTGATCGTGCCTGCACCTTACCACGAACTCACGCATTCTCTCTGCATCATATGCTGCTCGGGCACGACGTTTGGCACGGTTCATTGCGTTACGTGCCTTGCAGAATGCTTCCCACAAGGGGCCTGACTTATTCTCGACCCTGCCAGGGCCAAGCCGCACCCTGCAGGCAAGCATGTGCTGCCGGACGCTTTGGCATTCCTCGTTCCACCATAATGCACCACCCCCCGCTTGCATACCCTCAGGCCTGCGACCCGCAAATACTCGAATCAGCACCTTCCGCAGGAGGGTACTAATGCGCTCCACCGACTCCGTGCTGTTGCAGGCCCCATTCGATAGGTCCGTGATCACCCCATTTAGTGCATGCATGACCTGGGATCCATCAGTGAACAGAGCAGCATAGTCACGATAACGGGAAATCTCAAACACTGCTCGCTTCTTTTGGCAGCACCCTTTGGCACTCGTCCCAGTTCCTCCTACAGCTAGACCAAGCACTAGCGTCACTGGACGGTGGTCAGTCGGGAACCAACCATCTGGCGCGAGTAGCTCGCCCACTCGCATCCAATAGGCATGGCGGAGAACACCGGCCGAACCTACGAAAAGATCAATCATGCTCCCACCTGCTTCACCCTTGGGGAAGGTCAGACGACCCTCTAAATCCCCAGAAACACGGCCATTTAATACCAGCAGCCCTTGTGATCGGCACAGGGCGCCCAACTGGTGCCCAGCGAAATTGCAGACAAGGTCTTCACTCCTACGTCCGGGCACGTCTGTGTAGCCCTGGGGGTCCGTGTCCCCCGGTAAGCCCATGAACTCCTGCAGTGCTGTCAGTTGGTCTAAATCTGGAACGTCACTAACATACCCGGGATTGTTATTCAGTGTTTCAGGGCTCCCCGGGCCCTTACCCCATGTAACATATGAGTGGCAATTCATGAGCATCCCAGAGCAATCCGTCAGCCAATAACACTATGGGTGTGGTATACGATCAGGCCTGGGGTCTCAGGGTTCAAAGAGAGGCGGGCTGCTTGAAGGGGGCAGGGTGAACACCGTCAAGGGTGTGGGCACACAATAGTTGATCGCTTGGCCCCCGCCACCCCCAGTAATACGTTTAGATGGCTCTACCTTCGAGCACGATTGGAATACACCAGATTCTAGATCCCACCGGACAGAACCGCACTGCCACAAGCTGGTTTCAGACTGTCCATGTCATCGCCACACTGAGAAGAGCTAAAAAACATCGTTACATAATCATTTTATAGTTTTCGCAGCTTTCCGCAGTTTCCGCAGCCTTTCCGCAAAGGGGCTCCCGAATACGAAAAGATTCCGCAAACCTGGTCAAGTTTCGGCTCGTTCCCTGACAGGCCGCGTCATAGAACTGCAAGAATATGGCCCGCCTACAGGCCCGAATGCACTGCAATTTCACAATATTATATTAAGATTATAAACCTTCCAAAACCATGCTAACAGATTTCCAAAATACTACACCATCAAGGAAATCGCCTCCTGCTAGTAAGTGGCAATAAAAGGGAAATAGGGCCGGTCATCTGTGAACAGCACGCTCTTGGGACTGTTCACGGATGACCAGCATTTCTTGCCTTTTACTAGGAGGCGATTTCGTAAATTATATTTTGGAAATTTGTTAGCATGATTTTGGAAGGTTTATTATAATTCTGTAAAATTGCAGTGCATTCGGGCCTGTAGGCGGGCCGTATTCCTGCAGTTCTATGACGCGACCTGTGGCCAAAATAGGGCCGGTCATCCATGAACAGCTCCTCTTAGCAATGCGATTCAGTCTCGTGGGATCTAAAATGTGGCGGATACCGCTTACTCGTAAGAAGGGGTTCCTAAGAGGGATTTCCGGATGTGGCGGGTACTCGCGTGTGTCCCACCCCTAAGGCACTGATTGGGTCGGTAACCCATGGGTTACCCATCGGTTACCCACCTTCAACCCCCCGTAGCCCATTGGTAACCCCCTTGTAAGTTCCTACCCAGCAGGAGGGGTAACACGGCCCCAGGGTAACCCCCTCCGTTGCCCTGGACTATGGACATGGGCCTATAGGCTACTCATCTTATTTGCTGCGCACTTCGTGAATTCTTTTTAGTACATTTCTGTAAATGTACATGTTACATGTACATGTTGAACCTACAGTATCCCGGTAGCTCGGGAAGCATCGTTCGCCAATATGAATTAAAGGCCTCTAACGCTACAGGAAAATTTTAGTAGAAGATTTAGAACTATGTATGTATTCAGTTTTAGCGTTTGTTCCCGCTTTGAGGGCATGAAACTCCCGTGCCGTATTAATATTATTGTCCCTAATAAGATTATTCATTCGCATTCATACAGTTCGAAGTGGATTGGGGAACGCAATTTAGCTTGAAATCCATTGTGTCTCTGGCTAGTTCTGAAAAGAAATCAATCGTGGATTAACAAGTTTCCCTTTCCCTTCTTCGCCGGTCAATCGCAGACACCTCCGCGCCAGGCTCTGCCAGCTGCAGGCTTGTGGCAAACGGCCGCTGAGGGGCGGCTGGACAGCCGGCGGGCCGGGACGGGGTTGGTTCGGTCGAGTCTTTTAGCCCAGTAGTGTGGCCTTGAGAGCTCAGAAGGGATAGTGCTTGGTGTAGGGGGAAACTAGTCAGCTTAACCTGCAGGGATTTTCCCGGGTTCAGGAGGTAGCTACCTCTATAGATGTCGCCACATGAGAGTCTGAGAGTCGTTCGAAGTTCTTTGGATAGGTTTATGCGTCATGCGCGTGTTGCCCCGCTGAGGGCATTGGTGGGCAGCACGAGGGGGGTATAGTGGCCGTGGGGCTGGGGTTGTGTTTTTCGGCAGTGTAAGGACCCTTAGCAACTTGTTTCCGCCTTCCCATATCAACCATCCAGGAGAACAGAAATGAAGAGGCCACGCGTACGTTGGTAACTTCATTTATCCCAGAATCCCAGCCCAAGGGGATGCTTAAGGGGGGGTTACCCCTCGTTTTATGCCATAGGGCACACCATCCACATTGGCGACGGCAGCCCTTGCAGGGTGAAGATCAGTTCTTGATCTTGTCATAAGGTCCTTTCTCTATATACTTGCAAACGTCGGTAGCAGGCCGTCCACCCTTCTTTTGAGCTGAAACACAGTCAATCTCTTTAAGCCCCAAGGTCGAGGGCAGTGATTGCAGATATTAACCCTAAAGCAATATCAATTGACGTAAGCACTCATATCATGCGGCAAACGCAGGCGTGGGATCTGTTTTCCACTTTCCGCCGTACTGCAAAGCGGAAATGCTAATTCTCTTTCCGCACTTCCGTCATTCTAGGCTCTGGCTGCGGGAAGCGGGAAGAAGCCTATTTCCGCAGGTTCCCGTTTCCGCACGTTTCGGTATCGGCTAGATCCCTGATTGTTCTGTGGACTTCTGCATGCCAAGAGAAATGCGGACGCGCCCACCCCCATTCCTCGCCATGACGTTTCGCAGTAGCGGGGGCAACCCGCTGGCCGGCCCGCGCAGCAGCCAATCTAGCCAAATCACCGCACGCCCGCGACTTTCACACACATATGCGCATCCCGTCGCTCCTGGCTTTTGCGCGGCCCGCCGTGGCCTTCGCATTTTGGATGTGTACGACTGTTTATTCGGGTCGCTCGTCCATGCATCACGTTTTTGCGAGGGGCAGTCTTGTGCGGGAGGCGTTCCTAGGGGCGCTGCACTCGACCCGTTCGGGGTCCACTGTAACAATCGCATTCTTCTTAAAAAGCAAACTGAGCACCAACTAAAGAACGCACGCTACGCGTTTGTAGGCCTAAGCCTGCCCATCGTCAATAATAATTTTGATCACCTATTATACGAGAGCGTCGCCTATAGGTGATTAAAACATTACGGCAATAAGGCGTTTGGGGGAGAGCTGAGAGCAAGGGAGTCGTTTCGACCAAATGGTCGGGCGGGTTCTGGCGCAGCATGTAATGATGAACATGCATTCCATATGGATTTCGTACAGACTTGCTGTGGTAGAGCATATGTACAAGTGATGAAATAATAGATGGCAAAAACATTTTCACTTACATAACATGTTCATTTTGGTTTAGACAAAGACAAAGAGGTCTTACAGCAGCAAACGCCCGGGCGAACCAACCGACCAGCAGATGCACTATTACTCGCCTCCCCATGCCTGAATGAATTACTGCACGTTTATTAACAATTCAGTACTCTTATAGCACTCCATAACGTATATCCGACTAAAACGACGAAGAAGATTATATATGGAAAAAGTTCTGAAAACGGAGCATTACACGCAGCTTGCTCCCGAAGTTATTGATAAAGCATGGCCACCGACCATACACGTGGCCTAAACAAATCCTGAAAGATTTGTCCCGCCCTATAACTCGACTCATTTACAGCGAGCTCGGAGCGATCTTTCTTCCTCTTGCAGCTGCTTGTCAGCGCGCACATAAATGCGTGCCATAATAGAGCAGCAACTGGCTGGGAGATTCTTCGGGTATACACTAGCAATATGCCACAGAAGACATATATATATGTGTGTCTGTGTATAGCTAAATTTAATACTTAAAACTCGACTCAATACCCGACACACATTTGACAATTGATATATCGTGTTTTAAGTATTAAATTAAGCTGTACATTATGTCATGGCTTGGAGCGTAAAAGGCATGCGCTATCCCGCTGCTGCTAGCTGAGCTGTATGTGTGTCCGTCGGCTCCATCCGCTGCATCCGTTGCATGACCGGCTGTCCAGGATATCTAGTTATTCCGTGTCGTTGCTAGCCGTGGGGTCTTAGGGGATCTCAGACGGGGTGGTGGTGGTGGCCTCGTTGCCCGTGTACCTGCATTGGAACGTGGACATATACAGCACATAGAGTGTTGCCAAGTTGTCAATTCACATCCTTGCGTTAATTAAGCCCCAGTAGCCTTCTGTACATTTTCATGGTTTGTTTATACGACTGAGCCATGTTATAATTGATATTGCCTTCAAGATAACAGGTTCATTACGGTTTAGACAAAGACAACAACCTATACACCATAGCTGTAGTCCATAGATTACGCTATGCTACCATGGATAGGCCTGAAAATGGATAGTCCTTATACACTCCCCAACTTGTAGGCCTCATCCAATGCTGTGGATGGTGGTAGGCACTGCGGAGCCCTACAATTAGGTGCGGCTGCATTCATCCCTATCCCGTCACTGCATACATGGCAATGCACAAACATGCATGATAAATTTAAACCGTCCAATTGGCCAATCAGCAGGCTACAGCGATGAAAACATGCACGTATGTATGGTGCATACTTACCGGCACAGTAGGTGGCATTCAGTGTTCTGTCGCAAAGCTGGAAAGGGCTCTCCAAGAAGGTTGGGCAGGACGGTGTCACGACGCAACTGCGGCACAAAATCAAGGTGTAATAAAAAGAGAGCCTTATGACTTTCTGGGATGGGCTCTGGGTGAATTTGTGGTGTACACGGAGGATTATGGTTCTATCTGGCCATCCTCGGCTTATTAACTTCTTGGCCTACAATCATGATGGTGTGATGTGTGGGACAGGGGGGCATATCTTCACCCGTGGCCACTACCAGGCGAAACCTGCCTTCCCCGGTATTTCGGGGCACCCTCATCCAATCACCCTAGCCGACTTCTCAGTGGATCGCTCAGGTTCAGCACCCACCACCGGCATCCGACGGATTCTGCCGGATCAACGGCGGCCCAACTCCGTTCCTTGTCAGCTTGCAGGTTTACTTTATCCCAGGACATCACCGTCCATCGACTAGGGGCACTCTTACCTTCCACCATCGGAAGGAGTTTTGACCCTGCAGCTGATAGGTCTCGATCCCGGAACCTCCGGGGGCATGTGTGTTATCAGTCTGGTCTGGTGGCGCCTTTGAGTATATGAAGGTTCCGGGTTCGATTCCTGGTCAGGCCCCCGACATTGTTCGGCAGGTCTAGGTTTACTAACGCTGCCGAGGTGTGGAGATGAGGTCTAGTTGATGGACTAAGTTTCGCATGCTGAGATGGTGGTGGTGGCTGATCTGTCTCTACGGATGTTGGGTGAATGGATGAGGAGGGGTCTAGATGGCAGGACCCAAACCGCCGTCGGTCGTACGGTGTAATCAACTTTCAATATATATAGTCCATGGCCTCCCGGCTTTGACGGACCCCCCCGCACTCGTGCGGCACTTGTAACTAACTAGTAGTGCCTGACCTATAATGGTAAATATTGTCCTATCTACACATCCATGATTATACGAGCATGTAGCACACAACACACAGAGACATGAGTCTCAGCCACGGCCGCCTAGCGGATCATAGCATATAGTGGCCTCGCAACTCGGTCTGTCATGTTTGCAGAGTTGGGTCTAATAATGGGATGGCGGGATCTTATGGGAAGCTTCCCTGCCTTTGTATCTATGCACATGTGTGGGAATATCAGTGATACATACCTCCACAGCACGATGGCACATATATTGTTTACGAATACGCGCTAAGGTGCTCCATCCGGGAGCAGTTTTCCAGCGGCCTTTTCAGCAGCTGGCTACTACACAATGCATGTAACTGTAACTTGCAGGTTGTCGTTGAAAAGGTCTCTGCATATGCATATGCATATAAATATGCTGTGCATCGCGAGTTTTCTCGATTGTGTCGCAATGTAATTGCACTGCTCTATACGGCGCCTCTAACTTAAAATACCTAATAGGACTTTAAATATGCCTAATAGGTATTTTAAGTTAAGAGGTGCCGTGCAAAGACAGCTGTAGCGGTGGCTATCAACCAGCCCCATGCATGCATGGCTCAATCACTTGGCCACAAGGGTGTCGTTTGTGTACATGCCTCCATTGGCTCGCTTGATCACCGCGCCGAGGGACCGCTAAGTGACCTACTCATGCAGACAAACAAGGTCACTCCCACATCAATTCACAATACACTGCCAAGTAACACACGCAGGCCCACGCACCCAAGCGTTGGTTTATTAGGAACTGGTGAGCAGTAGTGGCCGTAAACACTATTGCGGCTAATGATAGTCGTCCAGCTGCTGCGGCAGGTGCAATTATGACTCGATATCTGCAGTAGATTAAATCGTGGGTGGTAGATTCAGCATGATGACGGATAAGGTGGAGTGTCATGTCTCCAGCACAGGCCAAATCTAATACCAGCAAACAGCTAGCTACACTAGCGCTAGTGTAGTAGCTGGTACACAGTACGGCTCTATAAATACGCGCGTAGCACGACCACCAGCATCTCGAGAGGCCTTTTTAGCGGCCAGCTACTACAGCTAGATAGTAGGATTGCAATTCTTGTAAAGCTCTCATGTGTACGAACATACCTTGCAGCTTGAAGGAATACTTTCCGGGGGAGGTGGAGGTGGCTTCGGTGGTGGTGATGGCGGAAACGGAGGTGGAGGTGGCCCCGGTGGCGGCAGCAGTTCCCGTGGCGCTGATGGCTTCCTGCATAGCTCCGAAGTGCCTGGATGCGTTGCGAAACCGTCATTGTGAATGCCAGAGCGAGCGTCAAACGCCAAAGGAAGCAAGAGCTGCGGGATTCGGAGCGGGCTGGGCATGTATGCCTGCTTGCAGCAGGCAGCAGCAGCTCTGTATATGAACTGGTCATACCGCTGTATTCGGGAATGTTTGTGTGCACTACACCTTGACTTGCATTATAAGGACTGGTCATGCCGACATGTATAATAAAACTAACAAGCAAGCATAGAGCAGCAAGTTCAGTCATTCCTGTCGAAAATGAATCAAGCGATCTAAGTGTTAATTATCATACGTGATATTTCGATTGGCCGACATGTCGTATACAAATACACGCTAAGGTGCTCCACCAGCCTCTCGAGAGGCCTTAAAAGCGGCCAGCTACTACCGTAGTGAAGCACTGAATAAATGGAAACAGGCACCTACCGGCACAGCTTAGCAAGCAAGGACTCTTACTGCAGGAGATGCAGCTGCTAGGGTCGGCCACCATACACCTGCAAGGGATCCCTATGCTTGGATAAATGTACATGGAAATATATGCGTGCAACAAGCGTGTTTGTCTATCTGTATGTGCGTGTGTACATGTTCCTAATTTATAAGCTACGTGGAGAAACAGCAAAGGACTTTGGCTATTCCATGTATGCATGATTTCTTAGAAGTACAGCATTTAATTAATTATGCATGCAGATAATTCAGCATGGCATTCGCTAACAGCGAGCACTGCAGTAGACCCGCCAACACACGCAACCGTAATGGAAATAAAAGGAGCGTGCCCAGCAGCAGCAGGATGGCGCAAGTAAATTCAATACGTATCACATTGTTTTATGGTAAAGCTCGATAAGGTAGGTATAGCCAAGTCAAGTTAAATACAGATCCATGGCTGCTGAAGTATCGTCTAGCAACATGTATACAAGTACACGCTAAGGTCCTCCACCAGCATCTTGATAGGCCTTTTCAGCCACCAGCTACTACAATATTGTAATATGCTGGTGGAGCGCCTTAGCGATGGGTACTGCAGACAGTAGAGCGTACATGCATGTTTGGATGCTTCTTAGAATATTACTGAAATCTCCTCTCACGTGAAGTCGTGCCGCCCATATACATACATAAATATACAAGAAGGTGCATGCACATTCTGAAAGCGCACCATCCAGAGCCAAGCATGTCTCAGTAAGACTGTCTTCCTTCACGTGGCATGGTGTTCCCACATGGATGGATGCTCCGATCTGGATTTGCGCTAACTCACATTAACGTCTCGTATCCAGGCACACGGTCACAGTAGGAGTAACTCTCGCCGTCGAACACCCAACTGCTGTTGCAGGGGCAACCGAACTCATCGGAAAACTGCGTGCACAAATAGACAGCAGACAAACAGTAGGAGTTTCTTCTCACTTCTAGCTACGTAGAACTATTCATGCGTCTGTTTGCCCTGTAGCATTTATGTTGATAATTGTAATCATAGGTAACTAGCAGCATGGTTTCAAGAATGGGCTCTCCTCCTTCCAAATTGAAAACATGCAATAAAGGTATGAAGTAGCCTCAACCGATGGCTATAAGAAGCACCCACCATGCAACTGGTGTTGGCAGGCAATGGTGGCGGGGATGCCTGAGGCGGCGGTGGAGAAGCTCTGTACGCGTAGTACTGGGCCCATGCATACATCACAGGATTGTATTCTGACATCCTGTACTTGGCAAATTGGACTTGCTCCGGTGTGAGATGTCCAAGGGCAGCTAAGCATGCCGGTGTGTTGTAGGCCATGTGGTTGCCCAGCTCATCGTATCCAGGATCCCTGGGGCAGGAGTCCGCCCAGGCATTCTTGTCCAAGTCGGGAATACCCAGGGCAGTGCTCCACCGGGCGTATACCGCCTCCCAATCACCGCCGAACCGACCCCAGAACAGGTCAATGCAGTAATAAACAGCCTTCTTGTAGAATGCTTGCTGGAAAACGGAACCTGTATGAAATAGGCAAGTAACCAACGGAGCAAGAAGAAAACATATATTCATACATGCAGGTTGCCATCTTCTACGTCCTGTGGAGCATGTACAGATAAGCATAATGCTACAGTTGTAAGGGGATGTGCATTGGGAAAAAACTCATCACCATCATGGAGGTCACAGTATGATACTTGCAGGTCAGATCAGCCCGTCCGCCGTAAAAGCTGGCCCAATATACGGAAGCCAAAATACGTCAAAAATATGGAAGCCAAATTAGTGTACACAAAGCATCGCGATCCTTAATTGACGTACAAAAATGGTAATAGTGTGAAGTAAGTTCGGTGGATGTAATGCAAACATGGAGGGTTAGGACCTTTCTGCCATAAAAACGGCATGTATCGGTAAACGCATTAGACACGTATCTGTAAGCCAGCCACCAACTTATGGATTGCTTGAAGGATCCTGACTTCACGGATTGGTAGACCCCTTTTATCCCTGATTTCTGGGCGAGGCCCCGGGCGCGAAGCGCCTTTCGGGGGGCCGAGCCCCCTAGGTTCACTGCTGTCAGTCAGTCAGTCAGTCAGTCAGTCAGTCAGTCATGGAGTAATATTTCATCTTATTTCAACCCGATTAAAATTGCTTCTAAAAGCTGTTCTAGTTCTCTATGGACCAATGGATTTAATTCAGATACATGTGTGGGCGAAGTTAGCTTCCTGTTGTATTCCGCTTCTTAAATCTGGGCCCAAACTGATACATTTTCTGTCTAATTTTTCCTTTCTCGCTTGGCGCGGTTACTGGACAAGTTCGCTGGAACTAACTGAATTCCAACTGCCTATTTTGCTGCTTTTCTGTCAGATCTTTATGGCTCCGACCTCTGGGTCAGACGGCGAGCGGGAAGCTGTCATGGATGCCAACAAGTAAACGCCGCCTCAGGCGGAAGTCCATACTTGCAGAAGTATGGGCGGGGGTCGTAGCACAGGCTACGACTGGGACGCTGGTCCCTGGCTCGCGGAGCCCCGTCATCGATTGGAAGCATGGATCAACGGTACGCCATTCCGGACTGGACCGCGCCTTTTCGGAATTGGCTGTACGATTCATGGGATGGCCGCATCCTCCACTATTTAAGCGGGTGAAACTCTTCCAAATCGGTGTCTTCCGACACCACCATCCAGTTGTGGTTTAGTAAGATACAACAAGTCTGGTATCGAGACGGTTCCTCCCGGGGCCTCTCGCATATCTGAAATTTTCAAGATCCCCCTTTTGCCATCAAGATTCCCACTTCTACCGGCGCGCGGATGGAGGTCGACGACGTCACCGGACCTTTGGCTACAATCGTCGACGCTCTTGGCGATGCTGTCCGCGAAGTCGCTGCCGCCGGTCTGTAAACTACTTTAGCAAATCTGTTTGCTGACGTTTTCTAGAATTTTGGGTTAATAGCGGTAAGGCTGCTGCAGGCTCCGAACCGCCAGTTCCTTCGGCGGTCCCTGCCCTTTGCCGGAGGCTCTGTCAAGAGCTTCGTAGCACCCGTTCGGTGCTAGAACAGACTTCCAGAAATATTGACAGTTCTCTTTACTTGGGTACGCGGTCTGCCTGATCTGGGTCAGGATAGTTGTAAATGGAGCAGTCTAGGCGAAGTCGTTGGGGATTGCCCTCCGCTATCGATATGACCAATGGAACTGTCCCGCCGCCGCCTATTGCCCTGAATACCAGTAACCAATTGATAAATATGAATAATCCCTCATCCGATGTTCCGATTCCTGCAGTGGAACACATCGCGGGTCGCGCCACCGGGACGACCGCCGGTGATGGAACAACGTCGCTACTGAGCGCGGCTTGCCCGCTGGGGCTAGTGATGAGGTGATCAGAATTAATATTCCGGTACCTAGGCTCAGTATTCCTGCAGATATTAAGCTTAGTGAATTATCGCGGGAAGTTGCGCCACGAGTCCGCGCCTTTGTCCGCGATGTCCGGAAGTATTTTGATTTCGTGCGGGGCGGAAATCATGACAGTATCCGTTGCTTATTTTTAGCTAACGCTCTTGAAGGCGCCGCGAAAACCTGGCATGATGACTGGACTAACGCGCGGTTGCAATATACTTCAGAGCAACTTTTGGAGGCGCTATTAATTCGTTTTGCCCCACAGATTCAAACACGCGAACTAGAAGCGCTAGAAAAGCTTGCTGCTGGGCAGCATCAGATGCGGGCAAACGAAACGGTAGCCGCGTACCATAGTCGTTTCGAGGCACTCATAGCACCCATTCCTGACTTAAGGGAGGTTGATCGGATTTCCTGGTTTATCCGCGGCCTTTCCGCTGAGTTTTCAGGAGAATGTGCGACCGATCGTGACGGTAAGCCTTTCCAGGAATATGC
The DNA here is from genome assembly GCF_000143455.1 of Volvox carteri f. nagariensis. Taxonomy (NCBI): domain Eukaryota; kingdom Viridiplantae; phylum Chlorophyta; class Chlorophyceae; order Chlamydomonadales; family Volvocaceae; genus Volvox; species Volvox carteri. The sequence goes on along the minus strand of NW_003307549.1, from coordinate 2,408,405 downwards.
AAAACTTGTGCAGCATACACTTGGTGTTGAGGCCCGTCAACTTGCTAAACTTCGTTCTCAAGCCCAAACCCGCGTGCTTCTGCGTGCTTCCACCACTGTGCAGGATCCCGCGCCCATCATCACTGACGACGGGGACCTCCCGGCACCGGAGGTCAGGCCTCGGGCTGCTACTGTTGCCGCTGGGCGGAATACAGCTCGCCAGGCCTCCGGTGCTGGTGAGTCGAACCGTGGGTGCAGGGGTCGGGGTGGCAAGCATAGGGACAAGGGTCGGCCCAGGGCCGCTGCCGCAGGAACAGGAGTGACGGTGCTAGGCAAGCGTGGCCGGGATTCAAATCCGGCCGAATGGATGAATAAGTTTTACTGCACTCGGGCAGAGTACGAGTACCGCCGGAAAAATAGCCGTTGCCTCCACTGTGGGGAGGATAAGCACCTAGTAGCGGAGTGCCCGTTGCTTTCAGAGAAGAGAGCTAGGAACGGGGAAAAATAGGGGGTTGCCCAGGACAGTGTCAGGGAAGCACTCCCTGGGTTACAAACCCGAACGGTACCCCTTATCTGCCCGGTTGGACATGCTGTCCGTGCTGTTTTACCGGCCATTTTGAACCAGGTTGAGAAGGCCGTTGGACGGCGTTTTTCGTTTGACGCTCATACTGCTCGTCCTGGTTTTGTGTGTGTGTGTGTGTTACATGGTTGGGGGTGCGTGACCCCATACCTGTAAGACTACCCATACGAGCCGAGGGCCCAAGGGCAATACTACAACGCCTAAAAGCCACGGAGAAAAAGGAAAAAACACCGCACATCAGCCCAGACTAACGTCCAAAGGGGGTAATTGAGTTTCGGTGAGCCCACATACGTTCCAACATCCTCGCCAGACGTGCGGGTTCCCATTGCATGGCCTCCAACATACTCTGTTGATGATCGAATCCCTCTTCAGCACGAATATCATTATAGGCTGGGCATTCCAATAACACGTGTTTTTCATCCTCAATTCGGCTATTAGGACCACAACAGTGGCAAAACCGCTGCCCCCTGGGGACATGGTACTTGCCCCTTCGTGCTCTGTTCGCCTCCAAAGCCCAGCAACATAAACGAAACTGCATTAGCTTACGATGTGCTAAACGAGGAATGAAAACCTTAGCATGTGTTGGCCACATGACGGCTGCGGCTCCCGAAAAGGGCAGCCCCATCCAGTGCTTATACTTCGCCTGGTTTTGATGAGCACTGTAATCTTTTTACTATTCCACGGCGTCTAACCTCTAGTAACTTGGGTGGGCATACCGTTTGGATTTCCCCTTCCTCTTTCAAAGAACTTCAGTCTCAGCTGGCTTACTATCGTATTTGCAAACGTCAGCGACCTGACACCGCGGCCTGTCTCCTGTTACCAGCACATGTATCCCCGAGGGCTGCCTCCTTGCTGATAGGGATGCGTCGAGTTCTTCAGTTTCGTGCTGGTAGCAAGCTCTTCAACGGTGTAGACATGACAGGTCAACTTGTTTCCCTTCCAGGTCTGCCGTATACTGCTGACGTTTGGTATGATCCCCCTCTTGTCCTGGGGCACCTTGACATGGAGCCCCATGTTTCAGTCCTGTGTGCAAAAGTTGCTGCGTCAACAGGGCCCAGAGTCCCGTCAATTGGCATTTGTGTCGCTGGACATTCTTTAACTGCCATGGCCGACTCTGGTGCCAGCGACGACTTCATTTCTGCGTCCATCGTTGAGCAACTCGGACTAAAACCTCAACCGGCATCGTGGTCATCTGTCACCCTTGCTGACGGGGGTAAGCAGGTCATTTTGGGTCAAGTTTCCCTTCGTATATCCTTGGGCCCTTTGCACCTAAATGTCCGTCCATATGTGCTGCCTAAGTTTACTGATGCAGCCACGTTTATCTTAGGGTCCGCTACCCTTGATCAGTATGGGGCTCATCTGAATTATGAGACCCACACCTTGCAGTTGCGGAAGGGAACCTTGTGTTATAAGGCGCCTTTCACCACTGTGGAATGGATGGGAGAAGGGAATACTAGTGCTGCGCACTTCGAACCCTGTGTGAATTTTGCTGCTGCCGCTATCTGTAAGCGAATTGAGCCTGAACCCATTGGGTGCAAAGCATCTATCCGTATGATTCGCAAGGGGGCGCATGGATTGCTAGTATGGCCTAAATTGCAACTGAATACAGCCGTTACCCAGATCACTGAAAATGACCCTGCGGTTGAAGCCCTCCTTAACGAATACTCAGATATCTTCCGTGAGGTCCCTGGACTTCCCCCGATGAGACTGGTAGATCATACCATACCTTTGGCTCCTGGTGCGCAGCCTGTTTCGCGCCCCATGTATCGCCTCAGCCCTCTGGAGCTGGATGAGGTGACACGACAGGTAGCCGACCTACTGAGGAAAGGTATGATTCGACCCAGCACATCCCCGTATTCTGCTCCCATTTCATTTGTGGGTAAAAAGGACGGGACTCTGCGTATGTGCATAGATTATAGGGGTTTAAATGCGACCACCATTAAAAATCGCTATCCTATCCCACGGGTCGATGATCTACTGGATAGACTGCGTGGCTCGGCTTTCTTTAGCTCTATTGACCTACAGCAGGGGTACAATCAAATCCGTATTGCTGAATCAGATATTCCGAAAACTGCATTTCGTACACCCTCTGGTCATTACGAGTATACTGTGCTGAGCTTCGGCTTGACGAACGCTCCTGCCACGTTCCAAGCCCTGATGGACCGAACCTTTCGGCCCTACATAGACCGTTTTGTCGTTTGCTACCTAGACGATATCCTGGTCTATTCAAAGACACGTGAAGAGCACCTGGAGCATTTACGGCTGGTCTTTGAAATTTTGCGGCGTGAGAAACTGTTTGCCAAGCGTTCTAAGTGCCACTGGGCCCAGCCTCAGGTCGAATACCTTGGTCACATCGTCTCCAAGGATGGCATCCGCATGGACCCCCGTAAGACTGCTGCGGTGCGGAACTGGCCTACCCTGACCAATTTACAAGAACTAAGGAAGTTCTTGGGGCTGACAAACTACTTCGTAAGTACTTCGACGAACTACTTCCGTAAGTTCATTGAATGCTATGCCATTATTGCTGCACCTCTGACAAATCTGACACGTAAAGGGGCTTTTGTATCTCCTGACTGCTGGGGTCCTGACTGCCAGCAAGCTTTTGATACACTTAAGCGGGTTGTCTCTGAAGACATCATCCTGCGTTTCCCTGACTACTCCCAACCTTTCCGTGTGGAGGTCGTAACTGATGCATCCTTGCATGGTACGGGAGCAGTACTGCTGCAAAACGGGAGACCAATTGCGTTTACTAGTAAGAAGTTCTCGGGGGCTGAAACCCGTTATACCACTGGGGAACAAGAACTTCTTGCTGTACTGCACGCGCTTAAGGAGTGGCGGTGTTATCTGGAGGGTCGGCCGTTCACCCTCAAAACCGACCACAGACCCCTAACGTTTCTGCAAGGCGTGCCTACCCTTAACCGTCATCAAGACCGGTGGATGGAATACCTTAGCCGGTTTGACTTCACATGGGAATACCTGCAAGGCATCCTTAACGTTGCTGATGCCTTAAGTCGGCACCCTTGTCTGCATGCAGCCATTCTGTCAGTCGTTACACGCAACCGTGCTGCAGCACCCGTTGTGCCCTCTGAACTTGTGCAACGACTTCGAGCTGCCTATGCCACGGATCCCTGGTTTTCCGATAACCACAATACTGGCCATTTAACCCGTAATAGTGGCCTTTGGATCCGCGCTGAGGGTACTTTTCGGCAGGTTGTCGTTCCGAATGATGACTTGCTGCGTCATAATCTCCTGTCACGTTTTCATGACGACCCGCTGGCTGGGCACCCTGGCTGCACCCGTCTGGTCGAGGTTCTCCGTCGTCAATTCTGGTGGCCTCGGATGGCTAAGGATGCCGAGAACTATGTCCAGAACTGTGAGCTGTGCCAACGCAATAAAGTCCTGTCTGGTAAGCCCCACGGCCTCCTGTGTCCCTTGCCTGTGCCGGCCGCCCCTTGGGAAAGTGTTACCATGGACTTTGTTGTAGCTTTGCCCAAAACTGAGGGGGGATTCGATGCTGTTTTGGTCATGGTAGACCGACTCACGAAAATGGTGCACCTGGCACCTACGGTATCTAGGGATGTGAGATTCAGCTGAATGGGGATTTGGCAACCTTAATTACGTAAGCTTAAAAGGGTAATATAGTAAATTACTGTAATTTACGGTTTCCACGGCCTGGACCCTGGACCCTTAATTTAAGGTTGCCGTACTAGTGTACGATTTTGGATTTTCAGCACAATTTCAGCGTTTTCACATTCGCAACACCATTCTTTACTTATTTACATATTTTTGACATCAGTTTGGCGCTTGTACAGCCGACTTGGCGACTATCGCCTTTCCAATTTGAACCATTGAGCAGTAAACGATTTCAGTCCTGGCAGCTTCCCTTCCTCAGTACCGGCTGTTTTTGCTTGTTGGCTCAGCATTATGGGCTCATGGTTGGGCCCATGGGGATTTCGTTAAGCATTGAAAGCCGTGCATACATACTCGACCACGACACCTAATACCGTTGCAAACCAGGACTACTTGTCGTGTTGACTACTTGACTTGCTCTTTTGCTTGGTTGGGCGGAGGGAATCGCCGGTTTCAACCTGCATTGTTGGACTCTTTCACGCTTCCCCCATGGCTGGGTTTGTGGTGTGTTCGGAGGAGTGGACGGGTCAGCGGCACCCTGGTTTGCAGACCGGCGGAACCTGTAAGACCCATGGGTCTGTTAAGCTTTTAAGGTTTCTACCCCTCCTGAGGGACCTTATTACGGCGAGCCCTTAATTCTGTAAATTACGGCCAGGTCCAATCTTAATTTCGTAATTACGTAACCTTAATTCCTTAAAACGTAAAAATGTAAAACGTAAATTCGCATCCCTAACGGTATCATCCTGCACAGCTGAGCAAACTGCACGTCTGTTCTTTGACAACATAGTGCGTTTGCATGGTGTCCCCAAGAACGTTGTGACCGACCGCGGATCACAATTTGCCAGCAGATTTTGGGGCACCCTGGGTGATCTGTTAGGCATGCATGTTAACCTGAGCACCGCCTATCACCCACAGACTGATGGACAGACAGAACGTACGAATCGCAGTCTTGGTGATATGTTGCACAATTATGCCGGACTTACACCTCCTGTCTGGGACACATATCTAACTGCTGCTGAATTCGCGATTAATAATGCTGTGAATCGCACGACTGGCAAAAGTCCGTTTTTCCTGAATTACGGATACAACCCTGCCTTGCCTGTTTGGCGGGAGTTGGACATCAACTTGCCTGCAGCAAAGACGTTTGCCAAGTCCTTTGTGTCCCGACTGACTGACGCTAAATCTTGCCTTGAAGCTGCACAGCAACGTACGGCGGACTACTTTAACAAATCCCGACGCGTCATCACCTTCTCGCAGGGCCAGTTGGTGATGCTGAGCACTAAGAACCTGAGGTCTCTAGCGGATGGTTCTCGTAAGCTTTTACCTCGTTGGGTGGGACCATTTCCTGTCGTTCGCATGGTTGGGTCTACTGCAGTCGAGCTGCAACTACCACCTGACATGCGCATCCACCCCACATTCCATGTCTCTCTAGTCCGACCTTTCCGTACTACTGACTCTGCTGCTGCGCTTCAGCCAAAACCTGCTCCTACTGTCACGGAGCCAGGACCAGTTACTTGGCTTTCAGGCAAGCAGACATTTTACGCGGTTGAACGGATACTGGATACCGTTCCCGAAAAGTAGGCAGAAACCGCCGCCGTAAGCGCACTGTGCATGAGTATCTTGTCAAATGGGCTGGGTACTCGGCTGAGCACAACAGTTGGGAACCAGAAGCTAACTTTACCCGTGACCTAAAACCTCTGCTGGAAGAAGCACGGCAACGAGCACGGGCAAGGTAAGATTTGCGGGTTAAAGGTAAGTGTTTTAACTCCCGCGCGTTTTGGCCCGGTTCTGCTCTGCCAGTTTCTTGCCATGCATCGAGGACGCTGCATCTAGAGGGGGGATAGTTGTTGTATTCCGCTTCTTAAATCTGGGCCCAAACTGATACATTTTTCTGTCTAATTTTTCCTTTCTCGCTTGGCGCGGTTACTGGACAAGTTCGCTGGAACTAACTGAATTCCAACTGCCTATTTTGCCGCTTTTCTGTCAGATCTTTATGGCTCCGACCTCTGGGTCAGACGGCGAGCGGGAAGCTGTCATGGATGCCAACAAGTAAACGCCGCCTCAGGCGGAAGTCCATACTTGCAGAAGTATGGGCGGGGGTCGTAGCACAGGCTACGACTGGGACGCTGGTCCCTGGCTCGCGGAGCCCCGTCATCGATTGGAAGCATGGATCAACGGTACGCCATTCCGGACTGGACCGCGCCTTTTCGGAATTGGCTGTACGATTCATGGGATGGCCGCATCCTCCGCTATTTAAGCGGGTGAAACTCTTCCAAATCGGTGTCTTCCGACGCCACCATCCAGTTGTGGTTTAGTAAGATACAACACTTCCTAACATATAAACTTTCATATCTTGCCCCGCGTTAAATTGCGTCTGGAAGCTATTCTAATTCTCTATTGTAAGACTAAGGAAATGAATTCAGATATATCTGTGGGCGAAGATAGCTTTCCAGGGTGAGATCAGTTTACATATCTCACTCCGCTAAAGATTGTATGTAAAAGCTACATCCATTCTTTATCAATTGGCAAAAAGAAAACATTCAGATACATCGGAACCAGAGGTCGGCAAACCCTGAATAACTGTCACGGGTACTGGTGCCAGGGTCGAATAACTGTATGGAAATTTTTTTTGGTAAAAGCCGAGGAAAGGGGGTGTTTCCACTTGGATTAAAAGGCGCGGATTAAGGTATTTTTAATCCGCGCCAATCCACCGCTAATCCGTCGGAGTGTTTCATACGTCTGGATTAAGAAACGGATTGAAGTACGACATTTGCCATTCCGTGCATAAAATGCAAAAACGAGTCTTGCCAGACATTTAAAAGACTATCGAGTATCAACATGAAGGCATTGCAGCACCTTTGAACGACACCCACGGTGTGGTGCATAAGCACGCACGGTGCATAATGCCGAACAAAAAGCACAAAGCTTCCACAGAACTAGGAACACCTACAGCCTCTAAAAAGGATAACCTTCCAACATATCAATCAGGCATTTTACGAGGCGTCGTAAAAAGTGTTAATCCGAGATTGTCAATTTGATACCTGGTGCCCACCAGGTAGCAAATTTATCTCACCAAGTTTGAGCTTTTAGTATAGGAAGAATGCTCGCATTTCATAGCATGTTAATCTTTAATTAATCCTCGAAGCGCGTGAATACGGGCGGAAATCTCTAACTAATCGCGCCAACCTTAATCCGCCTAATCCGTCCTAATCCGCGCGATGTCTCCATATGCGACGGATTAAGCCTTAATCCGCGACTTTAATCCAAGTGGAAACACCCCCAAAGAGTGTCTGCGGGCCGATGTACCAAACTTACTACGTTACACCAACGCTATTAAAGCCACAGTTGTCTTGTTGCGCCCAATTACTGCGCAAACCTGCCTTTGGGGGGAATTTCTGCACCCTGCCGTACGGCTGCCGTACCAGCGATGAAGAACGCAACGGGTACAACGGAAGGACCCGCTGTACCAGCGGCGTTTGCCGACCCCTGATCGGAACACGAAGGTAGCTTTCCATAGCTTCGAGTTTGACTTCCCCTCCCGCCGCAGCCCTTGCCTATGACGTCGTTGCATGTCCCTTACATTTAGGTTCATAAGCAAACGGCATGATCCTTTATGGGTTGGTTCCTTCATGCTCGGCAACTTTAGACCGACCCATGGCAACGTTCTAAGCACCTCCCTCCTGGCGTCTCGGGCGTGCCTGTTTGATTGTTGTCCTTCTTATTCTCTTCTTCATTCATTCAATCCAAGTTCAAACGAAGTGTGCCTTTGCGACACACAATCAGCTTTGCCGCTGCATTCGGACTTCAAAATGTGCAAAATGGAACGATCCCCGAATGCGTTCTGGCTGGGAGCTAACAACAATTGGTCCATGAAGCACTGGCACTTTGGGGTGCCCTGAACTGCCAACCAGCAGACCGAAGGGCCGACACCGAACATGCTTGCAACGGTACTACCACCTACGTATCGGGCAGTTCCGCCTCATGGATTTGGCGCAGCAGCGGCAACACACGTTTTGATTATGCCGTGGCTAAAAAAGGCTAAAAACCCTAGAACGATCCAGACAGGTCAACACCGCCGTAGCAAGTCTGCCGACCTTAAATGTTTGAAAATTTCAATAACAACTGTTTACTCCAAACGTTGCGGCGTTCTTGTGCTTGCACTCCTATGCTGTACGGACTGCCCTGTGAATCAAAATGGGGGTCAAGTGGTTGCACCGGGGCCGAGCACCTTTTCGGCTTTGAAAAGCCGCCCCAATAGTTTGGCCCATGATTTCTGTTCTTATATACATATTGGAGGGTGCTTATCACCAATAAATACTTGATGACAGGTTTTTTTTACTTAACACGTCTGTATCCGGATACGGACGCGTTGGAGGGATCCCTTCAGCAGCAGCCACACTTCTGCATCCACCTGCGGAATACTACCAGTATTTGTATACATATTGCATAGCTGGATCTACGTTTGTAAACGTTAATTGCACAAGGGCATCTATAGCTGAGCAAACATTTTACTGACGCACCTTCTGAAAGAATCAGTCAAGATAGCCAGGCTCTTGTGGGCCAATGAAAAACCTTTTCCACCCACATGCATGGCCATAAATCTAGGATAGCTCTATTTTCAACCCAGCTTGGTAACCAGCTTGGTTCTGAACGGTAGCCTGTCGGCTTGTCAGTTAGTTGGTCCTGGTGACGCCGATCACCCGACATCGTACAACTACCTATAGCTATAGCACTCTGCCTACACCATCAGGAGCACTGTTTGACTTTCTCCCACCTGCCCGGCTAGTCCCGCTTGGCCCGGTTTGCAGCAGTCCGTATGGACAGCACGCCACAAGGCAAGCAGCGGCCGACCGACACGTCCCTCTTTCACCGTGCGGTGCTCCCGTTCTCCTATTACAGCGTCACGCCTACTGCTAGCCCTCCCAGCCGTGTGTTTTAGGCGTCTACCCAAGCGGTAACAGCCGCTGCGAAGTCGGTTCGAGCGCTGCTGGCACACCCCTGTTTTCCCATATGTGAAGTGTCTGAAGCGCCGTAACAAGGCGGCGTTAGCTTTGTTCGTGCCGTGTGTGGTTTGCTATGCGGCCAGCCTGTGGGTCGCGGCAGACTGCACCTCAGGCACTTGGCTGCGCCTCAGGCGCTTGACCGCGCCTTCGTGCGCTATCTTCCGCGGTCGCTGCCCTTGTTCTTGTTCCCTAAGAGTGGGCGCGCTCCCTTGCAGTGTAAAGCCCAATCCCAGCCTGAGTCACACCGTTTGCCCCTCGCTTCCCGGTTTTCGGAGCCAGCAACAGCAGCCGAGCCATACGCCAATTAAGGCTATAGTTCAGAACTGCTGTACAGGGCAAACGGCGTGACATGTGTGGCGGTGTATCTAAATGCACATGCATCCTAGCTACACGCGCAGAACTAGCCACACACTCGCTTCTATGCATGCAGCACGGCAGTATGTACATTTAACTTCGGAAGCCCCACAGAAAGCAAGTTAATTCATGATAGACTTACTGCTAACAGTAGGGGTGTCGTCCACATAGTCGCCGTCCGTGCATTTTGGTGCATTGTATGTCATTGGTTTCTGAAAGGTATGATATAGTCCGAGGAAATGGAGGACCTCGTGCAGGAGGGTCTGAGAGCCACTGTAGTAAGTTGCGGGAGTTCCCCGCAAGAACTCGTCCCAGGATATGAAGACAAAGCCCATTTGTGGATCTATGTCCGACCTGTATGTAAGTGTGTCAGATGCATGGACTGGGGTATGAGCGTAACAGCGAGATAGGTAGCTAGGTAGGTATATATGACCCATGCACATACATGGGTCATATGATTAATCGTATATGTAATGTAATGTTACAGAGTGGGAGGCTTCTGGGCCGCTTTATCACATTGTCAGTTCTACGATCATTTATCACCTTATAGCACCATCCCACTAATCGTATATACATGACAGATCGTAGACAGAAATGCGACTATAATTATAGCACCATCCCACTAATCGTATATACATGACAGATCGTAGACAGAAATGCGACTATAATGAATAGGGTGCAGCTTTTGCCATAACCATGTTTAGATAACATGTAAACATGTTCAGTCAATTCAGTAACTCCGATGCACCTGGAGGTTCCAGGATCGAGATCTGTCAAGGTTGAATATCACTTCAATGGTGGAAGGTATGAGTGCCCTAAATCAAAAAACGGTGGAGACCTGCGAGCTGACCAGGAGTGGAGTTGAGCCGCCGTTAATCCAGCAGATTCCGTTGGATGCGGTAATGGGTGCTGTATTTGAGAGATACAATTAGAAATCGACTAGAGTGGCTGGACGAGGGTACCCCGAAATACCGGGGGAAGGCAGGTTTCGCCTGGTAGCGACTACGGGTACAGGCTGACGTAGCCGCAGCGTAAACGGCCCCGACAGTTCTTTTCAAAAGGGGGGAAATTTAATAGCTGTCTATAGTACGGTCTAGTCTGGTGGCCCCATTGTGAGTATGAAGGTTTCGGGTTCGATTCATTTAGACCCCCGATATTGTTCAGGAAGTCTAAATGTACCAACGATGCTGAGGTGTAGAGATGAGGTCTAGTTGATGGCCTGAGTTTCGCATGCTGAGATGGTGGTGATGGCTGATCTGTCTCTACGGATGTCGAGTGACTGGATGAGGAGGGGTCTAGTTGGCAGGACCCAAACCGCCGTCGGTTGTACGGTATAATCAACGATGACCCCCCTGTCCCACACATCAAACTACTTCATAGATATCGTGTCGGACGACCAGGTCTACCATGACGATCATTTATTTGCTCGTATAATGTGACAAAGTTGTAGGTGTAATTGACTGGGAAGCAAAACCCTGCGCCTGAAAAACGTAATGACGGCTAGGAGGACGTGAGCTGCGATATGTCGTGAGGTAGACTGATCACCCACTTTCAATATATAAAGTCCATGGCCTCCCGGCTTTGACGGATCCCCCCCCACTCGTGCGGCACTTGTAACTTGTGACTATATGGTGGACGATATAGGTGCCTTAATCGATGGACGGTGGATACCTGGGATAAAGTACACCTCAGGAATGGAGTTGAGCCGCCGTTAATCCGGCAGATTCCGTTGGATGCATGTGGTGGGTGCGGAATCTGAGTGATACACTTAGAAGTCGACTAGGGTGACTGGACGAGGGTACCCCGAAATACCGGGGGAAGGCAGGGTTTCGCCTGGTAGCGACTAAGGGTGAAGATATGACTCCCCTGTCCCACATATCAAGCTACTATCGTGTCGGACGACCAGGTCTACCATGACGATCATTTATTTGAGAACCAAGGAACCGAGAGGGTTCCCTTCAAACCCTTCAAAGGCGGAGGAATGCAGTAGCTGTCTATACTACGTATGGCACACATATCATCTGTAAGTACGCGCTAAGGCGCTTCACCAGCATCATGAGAGGCCTTTTCAGCGGCCAGCTACTACAGGCAGTCACGTATTCCTGGTATGCTTATCCTGGGTGCTAATCACGTGGGCTTCCTTGCCTATTGACATGGAGATATTATTAAACATCGGCAACCCTGAGAAAACTGGCCTTACCCTGGCAAGCCTGCAGATAGACCGACATAAGAAACTCCAGATGCCGTCGTATCTGATAGCACAAAGATGTTGACTGAGCGCGGAAAGTCAGAAAAGGCCCTGTATCCAGCAACATGAAGGACAAGTCGGGTGTCGGCTTTCTCGAAGCCGGAAAAAGGGCGGGGGCCCCGTGCATCCGTACAGGCCGGTAGCTAGGGTAGTGTCAATGTGGTGGGAGCTGTGCTTGTTGCATCAGTGCTGATGCTGTGGGAGCTATGCTTGTCAGAGCGCGGGAGGCAGGAAGCCAGGGCTCATAACCCTTTGAAGAGACGGTGTCTCTCTGGAACCTAGCAGTCATTGGCCGTTACACGTAGTTACACATATACATACAGGCTAAAGCGCTGGATGCCGGTGGTGGGTGCTGAACCTGACCGATCCATTGAGAAGTCGGCTAGGGTGACTGGATGAGGGTGCCCCGAAATACCGGGGAAGGCAGGGTTTTGCCGGGTCGTGGCCACGGGTGAAGATATGACACCCTGTCCCACACATCACACAGTCTTAAGCGGATATCTAGCACTTCGAGATCGTAGCGGCCGGATATTCATAGTAACATCAAACCTTAATGACATGCGCCAATGTAAATTGCGCAAGCATAGAATGGTTTAGACGTCTGTGAATTTTAATCATATAAGTAGAGATGTGCTACTTCCTTCTGTTTTGTTATCATCTGCCGTCAGTAAAAACTTCCCTCACCTATAGGCGACGCCCTCTTACCTAATATACGAGGGCGTCGCCTATGGGTGATCGATATTTTTTACTGACGGCTGCAGGTCGTGCCCTGGTTTATTCATTTACTATATACCTTAGTAAGGACGGTCCCTATCTACTATACTTAGAAGAGCGCAAGCAGTAGAGAATTCACATATTTCGCGGACGTTTCCTCTCGTTAGGCTACTAGTTGCCTCATACCTTGTGGTGAAAGCGGATGATAATAAGCAGGCCCTCTGGCTTTTGCAATCAGGCATAGAAAGCCAGTCATTTCGGTTCCGAAGCAGTAGGTATGGATATGCAGTTGAGTTGCACCGTACCTCCTGCGTAAACAAACCAAAGACAGGCAATACAGTTACAAGATAACGATAACGCACTGGACATATGCGTGTGGTTATTAGTTGTTTGGCCTGCTGGGGTGGTGCCAATTAGAAACTGTATAAAGATATATTTTATATCAAATATTATATGAAGATTTTGTATTATGTATGTAGCATCCATGTGTTTACACCCCTGTGTAGCACCTCCGGTGCCCACTTTGACTTATGTATCTGTATTACGATCAGGATAGGTGCTTCTATATGTCAGGGACATTCACGCAAACAGGCAGGGATAGCAAAATGTCAGACCTTGATAAAGAAGGAGATCTCAGCTGGCTTGCCCATGTAGTTTGCAACCTGGACAATGCGCGCTGCATAAGTAGGGGAAAGCTCGTAATTGGCTGGACCAATACCCCTGCCACCAGCATCAACGTACTGCATTATATGGAACACTATCGGAATAAGTAATCTTGGGTTGGCTGAGGGCGGTTTGATGCTGAAGTTGCCTGGCGGCATTGAGTAAATGAATGTAGACGGCACGGCAGTACTTGTTAGCTGACGGCGACGGTAGGCTTTTGCAATACTTTCAATACCGCTGTCATCGTTTCCCTTGGGATCATCAGGGCCTGATGTATGGCTTCCCAGCCGGCCACGGAATGCGACACCAGAATAAGAACCAGAGTGGGTTAGGGCACGGAAAGTGGTGCCTCGCCGCAGGTGCACTTTCACTCGCTGATGTGTTATTCCAGCAGCATCCACGTCCTCATCAAGGATGGCACGACGTTGTTGGATGCTGTCGCCAAAAGTGCTGGCGAGGTTATCATCCGTTGCTGCTGTAGCTGCAGCAGGTTGGATTCCCACTGCAGATTGTGCCGGCGGCATACCCAAGACAGCACCTACACGCTGTAGTTGAGCAAGGTCAGCATGGAGCTGCATCAAGACTGAGGATATGTTTGGCACCAACGCAGCAAATTCGGTTATACTCAGGCTGCAGGGCCCTGATATGGTCGCGGCGGCGTCGGCCAGCTGGTCGCCCCCGCTACCCCTCAGCAGCAGTGCATCGCTAACTGCTGCAGTGAAGTCAGCTTCAGAGAGAGCAGTTAGGTCGGGCCAGGCGGCTGTGGCCTGTGGCTGTCCTGGCACCTCTTGCAGCAGCAGTGGGATGTTGTCGCGGACCCAATCGAAGATGTTGATCAAAGCCTTGAACATGCGATAGTGGCAGGCCTGCAAAGGTGTAAATGTAGCACGCACCACTCCATTCATCATGATCATCATCTAGCAGGCATAATGCACAGCGCCAACTTGTGCGGTCAATTTGCGGGCAGGGTCACAGGGAGCACGCATAAGATCTAGCTATATATTTCGCTGAACGACCTGGTGTAGTAGCTGATACACAGCACGGCACACCTAAGCGCTCCACCGGCATCTCGAGAGGCCCTTTCAGCGGCCAGCTACTGCACCTGGTTTTGATTTTTTACCGTGTCACTTCCTACTACTTACTGGGCTAGGACCGCACCGCTTGCTGTTAGTATACCCATGCACGCACCTGCAATTCCAACACGCCGTAAAGGCTCCTTGACAAGTAGAACAGCTGCTCCACCAGCTTCGAGTTCCAGACCCCGGCCTTTGAGGCGTAGGCCCGCAAGACATCGGGGCTCAGGTACATCAGAAGTGCGCTGGATGAGCCTGCACGGGATTTATTTTACAAAGATCCAGAGCAAAGCTTATTTCTAGCGCGAAATGATAACAAATAGCAAAAATCAAATTTCTTGTGAGAACACCTCCATATCTCAGGAAGCACCAGTGATACCTGCATTTCCATCTTCTTATCACCCCTTCTCAGCTGCCTCATCCATGTCTCTCATATCACTAAATAAATTTGCTTGAAGGCAGCGTACAATTCTAAGGAGGCTCCGGAAGAAGGAATTTTAATGATGAGATCAATGAAAAGTGAACATCCTGTCTGGAATTGCCTGTGGATGGACTGCTTCCTCCATTCACTATTTGCATCACAGCCAAGTGTTAATAAAGGAATATTTGGCCGTGGTGTTTCCTGCAGCTTTACTGAGGCCGTAGTGGGCTTCCTCGAGGAGGCCCCATGCAGTGGTATCTCACGATAGATTCTGGTGGAGCGCCTTAGCGTGTGTTTATCGGCGATATGTGTGCCGTATCGCTATTACACATGGTGAGCCAGCAGGGATGACATCGAGGCGCCTGACATTGCAGTTACGTAATCTTATTGTGTTTATGGTGACTCTTTCGAAACAGCTGAAAGGGCTGACACTGCACAGAGACTTGGCCAGTATTATGTATCGCGACTTGCTAAGCACGCACTGCTGCCATGCATGACACACGTTGCGAATACATGGATGCACTAAAGCGCAGCATATCGAAAGGCACTTTCAGCAGTCAGCTACTGCAGAGCGAAGCAACCTGGCGATGCTGAGAACGCTGAGGCGGCGGTTGCAACTTATTTATGATGTGTGGGACAGGGGGGCACATCTTCACCCGTGGCCGCTACCCTGCGAAAACCTGCCTTCCCCGGTATTTTGGGACACCTTCATCCAGTCACCCTAGCCGACCCCTCAGTGGATCGCTCAGGTTCAGCACCCACCACCGGCATCCGACGGATTCTGCCGGATCAACGGCGGCCCAACTCCGTTCCTTGTCAGCTTGCAGGTCTACTTTATCCCAGGTCACCACCGTCCATCGGCTAGGGGCAAATCACCTTCCACCATCGGAAGGATTTTCGACCCTTACAGGTCTCGATCCCGGGATCTCCCGGGGGCACTGTGTATGTATGTATCTATCTGCCAAACCTGAATGATCTGGCTTAGCTCTGGTGGCTGCCCGCTTCAGTAAATCCCCAGCAGGCGCAACGCACACAACGTTTTTCGTTAAGCAGTCACTACGATACACCTCCACTACGATATACGATACACCTGTGCCTTATCCAGGAGGTACGTGGAACAATAGCATGATTGATGCTAACCGTCCACAGGATGAACATCATGATCAACAATAGTGAACCCACCAGGAGATTCTGCCAGGGGCTTTGCTGCACAGAACAGGGGGTAGGCAATGTACGATACAATTGTAGCCTGATCGTACAGTCGATGTACTTCCTTGCTGCTAGCGGTCTCAGTGTTTCGGATTGCCAGGAAGGGTTCCATTGCTGCTGTCCGAGCCTCTGTGGTGGCGTGTTAAACGGAAGAAGTTCAAGGCAATGGGAGAATGGGGGATAAGGTAAGAGACTAGCGCGGGTGGAAATAAGTATGCGAGCTTCAGGCGATAGGTAGGATAGGCGGGAGCAAAACATTTGCGGGAGCTCGACAGGGTAGTCCCGCTCCTGCTGAATTGTTTTTGAGAGTAACTGTCAAGTAACGGCCATGCAAGTTCCTTGATGCCTTTGCGCGATTACAGACACTGCTATTAGCATTTGGAGCTTCGAAGGTATTGTATTGTATTGCTAAATCCGCAGCGATATACTTAAAATGAAGGTTGGCTGAGTGCGTGTCCGTCATATTTGACATCAGCAGCGCGTTATTATTCGAGCAACAGGGACTGGGAACAAACTTGCTTGTGCTCTTCAACCCAGCGGCAGCACCCTTTCTTTTTTCGATAGGATAATCGTCTCGCTTTTCTCTCGTATTGGCGTGACAAGTACTGAAGGTCCAGTGAAACGATGTCCGCGAGACGCACACGCGCTACTTACGTAAGGGGACTGTAAGCAAGTCAGATGCAGTATGCGACGCGCACATCCGATTATAACCATAAGCCATTACCGTTCCCTCAAAACGCTGATATCAGCTGTAGATGATTTATTCATTACCTTTTGAGGCCCCGCCGTTGTTGTCGCCTACAACATTCCGAAGCCGGCGGGTGGCGTGCTGCTCCATGTAACCGACAGCAGGCAGAATCGCTGCTAGCAAAAACAGAATTCCGTGTGCAAGCTGACGTTTTCGAACGACGGCGCCGGACTTCAGAATCCCCATTCTGCTCAGCACCAGCAGTGGGCTGATCCCAACTGTAAGCAGCTGGTTAAGTATTCCAAATCAAATATTTTGCCCCCGCCTTTATAACCTTTGCAAGTCATTTTCTTCCGTGTCGTACAAGCACTTCTAGGGAGAGTTTCGCTAGTCATTTTCGAGCCGCAATTCCGTGATTTCTGTCATATAAGGCACTCATCGGAGGTTCTCCCTGGTCAATTCCGCGCGCGTCGACCTTGGTGTACGAAGTCGCCGAGCTTATTACTACTCCTTCTACCAACTTCGCAAATGAACAAAGTACCTATCCGTCATTCATAGCAAGGTCATTACCTTGCTGTTCGATAAGCTTTCTATCTATCATTAAGCTTGCGATGTGCAACCGCGTACTGTCAAATTTCACGCAGCACATTTCACTAATTATTCATGTCTATTTAAAATTTTCTCATGCAAATTTTAACATACAGTTCAAGGAGCTATTGCAGCAAACACGCAACGGTATAACCCGTTGCCCGACCGAGAACAACGAAAAAGCCCAACATCATTTGCAGTGCTGATCGCTGCTGTCATCGTTATTGGTTTGCTCCTATTATTCATTAGAAGACCTGGTGAGCTTTTGAATGTCTGCGGAGTTCGGAGTGTCATACATAGCTTTCGTAGACTACAAGCGCATTGTTCAGTACCTGCTTGCGAATCGCAAACTAAAACAGATCATTCTCTTATAGTAATAACCATTGCACATGTCCTTTTACATACTTATATCAGCCGTGGCCTTCGCACTTTAGATATGTACGAACGCTGTATTGGTCGCTGGTCCTTGCACCATAGCTGCTTTAATACCTGCAATAAATCCCCTTTATTGATGGCTTCGTCAAAACAGGTACATTTGTGACACAACCTATCACCGGCACAGCTGCTATACACTTCGATGAGACGCAACAACATGACCTATTATCGTCCTAATGCCGTGCAATCTCAAACTGCATGGCTTACGCAGCCAGGACCTGTCAGCACTTTGCAACCGCAATTCCTACCTTAATCAATCGCCAACAACCAACAACAGTTAACACCAACAAATATGCAACTGCCTCATTAGCCACCTTTCCGGCGCGATTCCAACCAGAGGTCGGCAAATCGGTTTCTACGGCTGCGGGAGGGCATAACTTCGGTCAATAAACCTAGAAAACCTAATAAACCTAAAAAAACCTAATAAACCTAAAAAAATCGGTCAATAAACAGCATTTCAGGGCTGCACGTTCCGCAGGCCGAAAAAGGGTTCGCCGGCCAACGTGCGTTGTCGACCGCTGGAGATTTCTGCACGCGTTTCCTTCGTTCCCCGGCGAGATGCCGCCGACATGCCGCGGCCAGCAGTTAGAAATCATGCTGAAAATACAAGCAATATGCTGAAGATTCTGTAAAGGATAGCCCACATGGGACCAATATGCCAAAGTCCACAATTGTTGTATCCTGTATGCTTACTGTTAAGCTCTAGGCTCGGTTGCCTAACGGTCAGATGCCGGTCCGTTCAGTTCTAACACTGCTATTATTAACTAATACCTGTTTGTATCCGCTGCCGTTGATAACAGGTTTAACTAATGCTAATATTAGTTTATTGGCGGCTTACGACTGCTGCCAGTCGAGTTCGCCATCCTAATGCCGCACTGCTGCGGAAGTCCATACCTGCGTATGGGCGGCGGCTTTACCTGCGTAAAGCTGGAACCTGCGTTCCTGGTTCGTCTGCTTCACCGGGCGAGAGTAGTTCCTGTGAACTATGGTCAACCGAACATCGCACCGCCCAGTCGTACTGGGAACTTATCGGCGCGAGGCCCAAGTGGTTGCTACAACGACTAATTATTCGTTCCACTTGTCTCAACCGGTATCTTTCGATACCACCATCTATGGTTGTGTCGTCTTAAGGATACTACAACAATTGACCAAGTCAAGTGCTGCGGCAGCTGCAAGTCGTCGGTACAGACGCTAGAAATGTAATAATTCATCAATGATAACCGTCACCGAATCGTGTAGAGGTGGTCGTGGCAGTCTTTTACAAAGGGTGCATTTCCAGTGCGGATTAAGGCCAGGGATTAACCCTCTGTCCTCCATCGATACTTGCTCAAACGGCTAAGTTGTTGGCAAACTTATCTCGCTTTTCCAACCTTTGGTTCCCTTATGGAACGAAACTATGTGGTAAGCTCGTACCAAGGACTTCCATGCCCTACTCTGGCCTTAATCCGCACTGGAAATGCACCCAAAGTCAAACAGAGAGTTCGAGTCCAGCGCGCGGCCCTATGGGCCGCAATAGAGGCTGCAAATCACGTCTTTTGGTCGAATTTCAGTCATTTAGGTCCCGCAGCCGGGGTCTTAACCCGGATTTCGGCTGCGGGTACTGTGGTACGGACCCGCAGGACCCACCCGATTTGCCGACCTCTGTTTTTGACCTCGGTCAATGGAGGCAGCCAAACTTGTTTGTGCTCATACGATTTTTGTTGGCTACAGGCGAGATACCTTGCATTAGAGAATGCAATATATTTTACCAATAACGCGTTTCAGCCGGGCGAAAATATTATGTTTGGTCCGTTACACAACACGGCCACACACCCGGCCACATGGACATGGACAATCCTACAGGGTGAGGCCCCCCTGGGCGCTTCACGCTGGAGTTGCCCAAAAATGTCAGCTTGGGAGTGCTGCAAGCATGTCCTGCATGCCAAGGCTGTTTCCATAAACGAACTGTCTGGATACTGTGTGTGTGGTTGTTACAGTGGGCTCCAGACTCACGAAGAGTAGAGCCAGCTGGCCCGCTGGCCTGCTGGCCCATGCACTGCACAAGAGACTAGTATACAAGTACTGGGTAATGCAAGGATACGAGCTCATGTGGAAGTGCTCAGGCTTGGAACATGTGACCATCAACCTTGACGCTCCAGAAATGCGCAATCTCAGCTACGGTGGCAACAATAGGCACATCACAGACACCTCTTTTGAGCGTCCAGAAGCTGTTGCGGATGCTATCATAGTCGACTTCAACTGCAAGTACAATATCAAGGGTTTTAGGGTTTAAACAAAGGAAAACAGCCCTCCTGACCAGAGCGACCCCATGCTGGTCTGTGCGCTACCACACAAACCTGGCACATACCTTTGTCATCAAGCCATGGGCGCCAGCACCAGGATTCCTGTCGTATGTACGAATGGCCCACAAAATGGCGCATCCTTCTATTACCAGGAACTCCTCCAGGAAATGCCTTTTCGCAGTAATGGTTACTAATGAAATTTTACTAGATTAAGCTGCTGTCCAGAGGCCTGTGTGTACACCCGCATACAAGCAAGAAAAGCTGTTTCCATTCCCTCTAAAACAACTTACTTATCATCGGCCGATGATAAGTTGCAATTTGCCGCGGCAAATTGCAACGCTGTAAGCACTTCTGTTTTTGCTTGGGGTAGGCGAATCCCCACTAAATTGTGCTGTAACCAGAACAGGAGCGCCTGCACGACAAACAAGTATAGCAAAGGTGCCGCACACCCGCTGTGAGAGCAACTTGGTGGGAAAGTGAGCCATTAACGAACGCCCTCAATGCTGTAACGGATAAAAGGTACCGTGCCCAAACAATTAAACCTGGTTCTGGCCCCATGGCATCCATTGCTTCAAACAAAAAATTAGATCTAAAGAATCGTAAGCTTTAGGAACACCAGGAAAGCCAGGAGATACAACTGGCCTGTCCTGGCCATAAGGTATGGCAATTGCTGCAGTAAAAGAACATTTGCACCTATCAATCACTCTGGCAGAACCGTGGAAGGCCTGGACCACACGCTCTCACAAGTCGTGGTAATAATGTTACAATAGCCAGACGGTGATCCGTCGATAGAGCAAACGATGAAGGGAATGACGTTGGTGGACTCCGAGTTGTCACGCCATATGACGTGCTGACAGACATAAGAAATGCGGATGGATCACGACAGATGAACGACAACCTAACATCCTCAAATCACAACGGAAAGCGCCTTATACGCTAGTCAGGCAACACCCAAAGTCTCAACTACATCAATACGCGGTTCGCCTAACTACCTTCGGTTGGCTTAGCCACCTGCGGATAGCGACTAACTCGGTCGTGGCACGTAATTTGTGTGCTCCAGATGTTTTGGCGTGACAGAGTCTTAACATCCACCTTGATAGAGTCTATCAAGCCGCGACCCTCCCTAGACACATATATCGGGTCGTGCCAGGTAGGGTGAAGATAGTGAGACTTATCTACCATAGTAGGGCAGTAGGGAGTACTGCCTTGGCTATGGACAAGTCCACAGGTCTGCTTCCTTCTTGTAACCAGCAAAGTCGTAACCCGAGATGCTCAGATTGGCTTTTGCGTCGTTGAATTGCCCCCCGCTTAGCAATGGACGTTCTCGGCCATTATTTCGAGCATTGGAGCCATCCCACCTCACGCATTGCGCGCTGGTTTATCCATTACACCATGGAATCGTCAATTGGCATTAATGCTAGTTGCCAGAATCGAACCGCCGGCCCGAAGATTGATACAGAAGTCGCGATGTCCCATCTAGATACCAATGTCACACAGCACAGCATAACCAGGGGTGCTCATGCTTTTGCGTCCTTACACCTAAAATTGGATTATGGCCTCTTACATCACTGCTGCCGCCCCGCTTACTGAGCAGCTACTTCCGTTATCTCGATTCCACCTAATGCTAGTCAACGTCAGTCCTCATATTCGCTGATCTCCATATGGTGGCCCGGGTGATAGTATGGTAACGCATGAGCACCTGCTGGTCCAATAATGACCCGGACAACACAGCCCCGATGTGTGCGAGCCACACCAGCCGTGCTCCCTTACTAGGAGATGGAGATGCTCCCATCCATTTCAGATACCGGCATGCTTAAACCCTGGTGGCTCCTGTGGGAAAACCCATACGTCGGCTAGGGTGTTAATAACACACGTCCGCCTCGCATCGACCCGTTTAGAGCAGCTCTCATATACCATAAGATAGTATGATTGTCTACACATACATATCGGCATAACAACGGACTCTATAGGTTGCTATTGTACCTACATCCGATTCATCTATAGACCGTGAGTCCATGGTCTTTAGATATCGGTTAAAAGATCGACAGCATGGTCTAAATACCAGCTGGCTAAAACTCGGATAGTTGGTCTTACGGCAGCAAACGATGGGCAAACCAACCGACCAGCAGATGCACTATTACTCGCCTCCCCATGCCTGAATGAATTACTGCACGTTTATTAACAATCCAGTACTCTTATAGCACTCCATAACGGATATCCGACTAAAACGAGGAACGATAGTATACCTTGAAAAAGTTCTGAAAACGGAGCATTACACGCAGCTTGCTCCTGAAGCTATTGATAAAGCATGGCCACCGACCATACACGCGGCCTAAACGAATCCTAAGAGATTTGTCCCGCTCTATAAATCGACTCATTTACAGCGAGCTCGGAGCGATCTATCTACTTGCAGCTGCTTGTCAGGGCCAACTTACATGCGCGGGTGGCTGGCAGAGGTTAAGGCCTGGCTTCTGTCCCCGGGCGACCAGGGTTCAAATCCACTTGCTGACCTCTCAAGTGATTGAGAGGTGCTGAAATGGGAGATGCCCCCCCATCTTGTGGACGGTGTAGGACGTGATGAAATCAACTTGCTGACCAGGAATTAAGAAGAGGCGCCATTGATCCGCTCGATTTGGTTGCATGCTGGTGGTGAGTTGCTGAACCCAACGAATACATTCTGAAATCGGATGGGGTGAATGGATTAGGGTGCCCCTCTCACAGGGACTGCCCCCGGAAAGGGGGCCACTGGCGAAGTTAACCACCCTGTAACAACATGCATAAATGTGCGCCACAATAGAGCATCTACTACTGGCTGGGTAAGGGTATATACTAGCAATATACCATATAAGACATATACTGTGTGTATGTGTATAGCTAAACTTTATATTCAAAACTCAACTCGATACCCGCTAAACACTCGACATATGATGATATATCGTGTTTTAAGTGTTACATTAAGCTGTACGTTATTATAGCTTGGATTGTTAAGGGCATGCATGCACTATAAGGATAGCTATCCCGCTGCTAGCTAGCTAGTACCAGGTAGTTGAGCTGTATGTGTGTCCGTCGGCTCCATCCGCTGCATCCGTTGCATGACCGGCTGTCCAGGATATCTAGTTATTCCGTGTCGTTGCTAGCCGTGGGGTCTTAGGGGATCTCAGACGGGGTGGTGGTGGTGGCCTCGTTGCCCGTGTACCTGCATTGGAACGTGGACATATACAGCACATAGAGTGTTGCCAAGTTGTCAATTCACATCCTTGCGTTAATTAAGCCCCAGCAGCCTTCTGTACATTTTCATGGTTTGTTTATATGACTGAGCCATGTTATAATTGATATTGCCTTCAAGATAACAGGTTCATTACGGTTTAGACAAAGACAACAACCTATAGACCATAGCTGTGGTCCATAGATTACGCTATGCTACCATGGATAGGCCTGAAAATGGATAGTCCTTATACACTCCCCAACTTGTAGGCCTCATCCAATGCTGTGGATGGTGGTAGGCACTGCGGAGCCCTACAAGTAGGTGCGGCTGCATTCATCCCTATCCCGTCACTGCATTCATGAAAATGCATAAACATGCATGATAAACCGTCCAATTGGCCAACCAGCAGGCTACAGCGATCAAGACATGCACGTATGTATGGTGCATACTTACCGGCACAGTAGGTGGCATTCAGTGTTCTGTCGCAAAGCTGGAAAGGGCTCTCCAAGAAGGTTGGGCAGGACGGTGTCACGACGCAACTGCGGCACAAAATCAAGGTGTAACAAGTCGGGTGTCGGCTTCCTCGAAGCCGGAAAAAGGGCGGGGCCCCCCTGCATCCGTACAGGCCGGTAGCTAGCGCGGCACGTGTGACAATTGATGGGTAGTGTCAACGCGGTGGGAGATGTGCTTTGTTGCAGCAGTGCTGATGGTGTGAGAGCTAAGCTTGCACCGGCGGAATCGTCAGCACCGCCTGCGGGCTCCACGCGAATCGCATCCATCCCGGCTGCATGCCGCATGGACAGTGCGGCAGACCGCAAGTCGGAATGCCCGTGCGGGCAAATGGTAACGAAAGCTGGGTGAATTTCGGTGCTGTCTGTGATGTTTATCCCTGAAGCGCCAGCGGCCTCAGCAATCCGCCCCACAGCCATCTGCCCCACAGCCGCGGGCTTCATCGGGGCACACCGCAAGTCTCAGGAGGCCCCGAGCATTGGCTAAAGTAAATGTACAAATGAGCAGCTTTCGTACTTCATAGAGAAATGTAAGCAAATTTGTCGGCCTGCTGGTGGCAAGTCGGAATGCCCGTGCGGGCAAATGGTAACACAAGCTGGGTGTTCAAGTTATCATACGCTGTCATCTCGGAAATCAATGATGAGATACACGGCACCTTTTTGAGATGAAATTTAGCCCGAGAGGCGTTGATGTGACTTTGACCTCGGTCAATTGAGGCAGCCAAACTTGTTTGTGCTCATACGATCTTTGTTGGCTACAGGCGAGATACATTGCAATAGAGAATGCTATAGAGTACCTATAACGCGTCTCAGCCGGGCGAGATATTATGTTTGGTCCGTTACACACACACGGACACACACACACACACACACGGACATGGGCAATCCTACAGGTCGGGGCCCCCCTGGGCGCTTCACGCTGGGGCCCCGCCCAATAAAAAGCAAGCCGTATGACTTTTGGGGATGGGCTCTGGGTGAATGTGTGGTGTACACGGAAGATTATGGTTCTATCTGGCCATCCTCGGCTTATTTAACTTCTTGGCCTACCATCATGATGGTGTGATGTGTGGGACAGGGGGGCATATCTTCACCTGTGGCCGCTACCCGGCGAAAACCTGTCTTAACCGGTATTTCGGGGCACCCTCATGCAAGCACCCTAGCCGACTACTCGCTGGATCGCTAAGGTTCAACACCCACCACCGGCATCCGACGGATTCTGCCGGATCAACAGCGGCCAAGTAACACACGCAGGCCCACGCACCCAAGCGTTGGTTCCATAGTTAAAACTGGTGAGCAGTAGTGGCCGTAAACTGCATTGTAGCCAGCGGCAATCGTCCAGCTGCTGCGGCAGGTGCAATTAAGACTCGATATCTGCAGTAGATTGAATCGTGGGTGTAGATTCAGCATGATGACGGATAAGGTGGAGTGTCATGTCTCCAGCACAGGCCAAATCCAATACCAGTAAACAGCTAGATAATAGGATTGCAATTCTTGTAAAGCTCTCATGTGTACGAACATACCTTACAGCTTGAAGGAATACTTTCCGGGGGAGGTGGAGGTGGCTTCGGTGGTGGTGATGGCGGAAACGGAGGTGGAGGTGGCCCCGGTGGCGGCAGCAGTTCCCGTGGCGCTGATGGCTTCCTGCATAGCTTCGAAGTGCCTGGATGCGTTGTGAAACCGTAATTTTGAATGCCAGAGCGAGCGTCAAACGCCAAAGGAAGCAAGAGCGGTGGGATTTGGAGCGGGCTGGGCATGTATGCCTGCTTGCAGCAGGCAGCAGCAGCGCTGTATATGAACTGGTCATATCACTGTATTCGGGAATGTGTGTGTGCACTACACCTTGACTTGCATTATAAGGACTGGTCACGCCGACATGTATAATAAAACTAACAAGCAAGCATAAAGCAGCAAGTTCAGCCATTCCTGTCGAAAATGAATCAAGCGATATAAGTGTTTATTATCACCAGTGTTTTTTTTAAGTAATATATTACTTTTAAGGAATAAAGAGGCCTTTTTGGCCTTTGGAAATAAGGAACAAAGTGAGGCCGATCCGTACATTTTCATTCCTTCAGCCAAAAACGTCCATTGCTGCCAGATTGCTCCGTAGTGTGCAGAACTTAGTATTATCGATCATAAAATAAGTATGAGGGGCCGTAAGAAGGTCAACCCCGTGAGTCAACGCGGCATAGCAGAATGTATGACCGGTCCTTCCATAGACAAACACGCAAAAGGCAACGACTTGAACGCCGAACAAACACAAAAACAGCAAGATAAGTCTGAAATTTTTCCTGATAAAGGCATTTGGGACGGCGGTGCTTTTGTAACTTATCGGGGGGGGNGTCTGGGGGG
>NW_003307549.1:2373960-2382425 GCF_000143455.1 Volvox carteri f. nagariensis | reverse complement strand
GGCATGTATGCCTGCTTGCAGCAGGCAGCAGCAGCTCTGTATATGAACTGGTCATACCGCTGTATTCGGGAATGTTTGTGTGCACTACACCTTGACTTGCATTATAAGGACTGGTCATGCCGACATGTATAATAAAACTAACAAGCAAGCATAGAGCAGCAAGTTCAGTCATTCCTGTCGAAAATGAATCAAGCGATCTAAGTGTTAATTATCATACGTGATATTTCGATTGGCCGACATGTCGTATACAAATACACGCTAAGGTGCTCCACCAGCCTCTCGAGAGGCCTTAAAAGCGGCCAGCTACTACCGTAGTGAAGCACTGAATAAATGGAAACAGGCACCTACCGGCACAGCTTAGCAAGCAAGGACTCTTACTGCAGGAGATGCAGCTGCTAGGGTCGGCCACCATACACCTGCAAGGGATCCCTATGCTTGGATAAATGTACATGGAAATATATGCGTGCAACAAGCGTGTTTGTCTATCTGTATGTGCGTGTGTACATGTTCCTAATTTATAAGCTACGTGGAGAAACAGCAAAGGACTTTGGCTATTCCATGTATGCATGATTTCTTAGAAGTACAGCATTTAATTAATTATGCATGCAGATAATTCAGCATGGCATTCGCTAACAGCGAGCACTGCAGTAGACCCGCCAACACACGCAACCGTAATGGAAATAAAAGGAGCGTGCCCAGCAGCAGCAGGATGGCGCAAGTGAATTCAATACCTATCACATTGTTTTATGGTAAAGCTCGATAAGGTAGGTATAGCCAAGTCAAGTTAAATGCAGATCCATGGCTGCTGAAGTATCGTCTAGCAACATGTATACAAGTACACGCTAAGGTCCTCCACCAGCATCTTGATAGGCCTTTTCAGCCACCAGCTACTACAATATTGTAATATGCTGGTGGAGCGCCTTAGCGCGTAGTAAGCATGATGGTCTTTTCCATGGAAAAGACCATCATGGCCAAGAACATACGGGCGCATGTAATATTAGCTATGCATAGCTACATTACAACACCAATGAACATATTGTGCAAACAAACAGCCAGAGCAAAAGTGCCACAGCCAGACGACTTTCACGTGATGGGTACTGCAGACAGTAGAGCGTACATGCATGTTTGGATGCTTCTTAGAATATTACTGAAATCTCCTCTCACGTGAAGTCGTGCCGCCCATATACATACATAAATATACAAGAAGGTGCATGCACATTCTGAAAGCGCACCATCCAGAGCCAAGCATGTCTCAGTAAGACTGTCTTCCTTCACGTGGCATGGCGTTCCCACATGGATGGATGCTCCGATCTGAATTTGCGCTAACTCACATTAACGTCTCGTATCCAGGCACACGGTCACAGTAAGAGTAAGTCTCGCCTTCGAACACCCAATTGCTATTGCAGGGGCAACCGAACTCCACGGTAAACTGCGTGCACAGATAGACAGCAGACATATAAAAGGCATGGAACAGCAAATGAAGCAAACAGTAGGAGTTTCCTCTCACTTCTAGCTGCGTAGGACTATTTAAGCGTCTGTTTGCCATATAAAATCCATGTTGGATATTAAAATATCGATAATGTGACGCAAGTCCTAAACTAGCAGCATGGTTTCAAGAATGGGCTCTCTTCCCATATTAAAACATGCAATAAAAGTATGTAGTAGCCTCCACCGATGGCTATAAGAAGCACCCACCATGCAACTGGTGTTGGCAGGCAATGGTGGCGGGGATGCCTGAGGCGGCGGTGGAGAAGCTCTGTACGCGTAGTACTGGGCCCATGCATACATCACAGGATTATATTCTGACATCCTGTACTTGGCAAATTGGACTTGCTCCGGTGTGAGATGTCCAAGGGCAGCTAAGCATGCCGGTGTGTTGTAGGCCATAAGGTTGCCCAGCTCATCGTATCCAGGATTATTGGGGCAGGAGTCCGCCCAGGCGTTCTTGTCCAAGTCGGGAATACCCAGGGCAGTGCTCCACCGGGCGTATACCGCCTTCCAATCACCGCCGAACCGACCCCAGAACAGGTCAATGCAGTAATAAACAGCCTTTTTGGCGAATGCTTGCCTAAAAACGGAATCTGTATGAAATAGGCAAGCAACCAACGGAGCAAGAAGAAAACATATACTCATACATGCAGGTTGCCATCTTCTATATCCTGTGGAGCATGTACAGATAAGCATAATGCTACAGTTGTAAGGGGATGTGCATTGGGAAAAAACTCATCACCATCATGGAGGTCACAGTATGATACTTGCAGGTCAGATCAGCCCGTCCGCCGTAAATGCTGGCCCAATGTAGTAGCTTGTACACAGTATGGCTATATAGCCATACTGTCGTATATATACGAATATGTGCAACTGCCAGCAGCTCGATAGGCCTTTTCAACCGCCAGCTATTACACTTGGTATCGACTCCTCGTGATAGATCACAATCCAGGAGACGTAGTTTCAACCCCCATCAAGCACGCTTGGTAGAGTATCGGGTTTGGTGACTCAATGCACGATTACCGCGACAAATGTAGTTGAATCGGCTGGAATGTCTCTTTGACTGAAAAACCTTAAGACGGCTAGGCGCATGTGAAGGGGCGGCACATGACGTGACGTGGATTGAACACCCCACTGCCCAAGGGTAGGCGGAGGTAGGCACAGGTTGGTGTATGTGGCCGGAAGGGCCCGAGACGGATCCCTCCAAAGGCAGGGTTCTTCACCCCGATTCGGGCCCGAACTTTTCTGAGATATTTCCGTTTTGCCCGAAAGGAAAATTAGTGCGCCCTGGAGCATTCCGAACGGATTTTTGGCCTTTTGGAGCATTTTTTCGGGGACCCCACCGAAGCCTATTGAAGGCATTTACGGAGAAAACCGAACGATATTTCAGCGTAAATTTAAATGTTTTCGGGTGCAGACGGGGCATGGAAACCGGGCTTGCTGTATAAGGCCCGCTTGGTCACCAGTCAAACAACAAGTGAAGCTTAACCACCCTGTAACAACATCAACAAGTACAAATTGCTGCGGTGTCAGCCATGGAGCATGGGAGGCGATATATGGTTGCAAACATGAAAACTAACCCGGCACTGTTACCTGGTTCTTCCCTTACGGAAGCAGCCATTTGTCGAGTTATTGCTGACTTTTGGGGCCGCCTTCAGGGTTTCGCAGCTCTGGGAATTCCACGGCTGTCTGTCCCGTTCATTAATTCCCTTCTGCGTGTTGGATTACTTTGTCCAACCATGGATATGAAATGCAAACCCCTTGTGATAAAAGCTGCTGTGGAGTATGTTGCAAAGAATCCGGATGGGCTCCTGCACCGTATTGCCAAGGTGGGCGACTGTGTTCTGCCTGATGAGAGTGATGATGAGGGCAGTGTGGGGAGTGAAATTGCTGAGGCCTACTACCCTTCTGATAACGAGGAGGTCGAGAGTGTGGCAAGTGATGAGGTGTAACCGTCTGAGGAAAAAAAAGAGATGATGTGGCAGGTGTGGTGGAGGCGATTGCTGCAGAGGTGGATGAGGAGCCTCCTTGGTTTTGGGTAAAATCCTTGCTGAAATATTTCTCCCAGGCGCTATGTTCCAAAATAAAACACATCAGCCATCCTAGCATATAACGATAGAATCCAGCTAAATTTTACCCCGAAAACCGCTTCAGACAGTTTCGGGGTACCCGAAAACACTGTCAGGCTGACAGGAAAATTTTCGGGGAACGCCCCGAAAGGTTATTCAGAGGGTTTCGGACACGACCGAAATTTTTGGGTACCCTGGTGAAGAATCCTGTCCAAAGGGGGGGGAAATGTAGTAGCTGGTACACAGTACGGCTATACAAATACGCGCTAAGCGCGACCGCCAGCATCTCGAGAGGCCTTTTCAGCGGCAAGCTACTACACCCAATATACGGAAGCCAAAATACGTCAGAAGTATGGAAGCCAAAATAGTGTACACAAAGCATCGCAATCCTTAATTGAGGTACAAAAATGGTAATGGTGTGAAGCAAGTTCGGCGGATGTAATGCAAACACGGAGAGGTAGGACCCTTCCGCCATAAAAACAGCATGTATCCGTAAACGCATTAGACACGTATCCGTAAGCCAGCCACCAACTTATGGACTGCTTGAAGGATCCTGACTTTACGGATTGGTAGGCCCCCTTTTATCCCTGATTTTTGGCCCATCCTCCTTGTTGTCATATAAATATTGGAGGGTGTTTATCACCAGTATATACATGTGATGACAGTTTTTTTTTAATTACTTAACACATCCGTATCCGGATACGGACGCGTTGGAGGGATCCCTTCAGCAGCAGCCACACTTCTGCATCCACCTACGGAATACTACCAGTATTTGTATACATATTGCATAGCTGGATCTAAGTTTGTGAAAGTTTATTACACAAGGGCATCTATAGCTGAGCAAACATTTTACTGACGCACCTTCTGAAAGAATCAGTCAAGATAGCCAGGCTCTTAAGGGCCAATGAAAAACCTTTTCCACCCACATGCATGGCCATGAATCTAGGATAGCTCTATTTTCAACCCAGCTTGGTAACCAGCCACAAGGATTGTTACTTTGACGCGGCAGATGAGAAGCGGCTAGAGCTTCTAAGTTTGGTTCTGAACGGTAGCCTGTCGGCTTGTCAGTTAGTTGGTCCCGGTGACACCGATCACCCGACATCGTACAACTACCCTTAGCTATTCGCTCTTGTAGTTCGGCATTCTGCCTACACTAACAGAAGCTCTGTTTGCTGTGACTTTCTCCCACCTGCCCGGCTAGTCCCGCTCGGCCCAGTTTGCAGCAGTCTGTATGGCCAGCAGGCCATGTTGTATCCTGTAAAGGTTTCCCGCAACGGTTTGGGTGCCGAATCCTAACTGTCGGTGGTTAGCTCGTCCACTCCGATTTACCAAACTCCAATATTACTAACTAACTCCCGTCAATTCCGCGGTTGGTGATTACAGGTATTAACTAATACTGATATTAGTTTAATTGCGGCTACTGTTAGCTGCGGCGGCTAAGCGACTACTGTTAGTCGTCCGCCATCTAAATGCCGCACTGTTGCGGAAGTCCATGGGCGCCGGCGGATCAAACGACTACTGTTAGTCGTCCGCCATTCAAGTGCCGCACTGTTGCGGAAGTGCATGGGCGACGGCGGCTAAGCGACTACTGTTAGTCGTCCGCCATCCAAATGCCGCACTGTTGCGGAAGTCCATAGGCGCCGGCGGGTAACACGACTACTGTTAGTCGTCCGCCATTCAAGTGCCGCACTGCTGCGGAAGTGTATGGGCGACGGCGGCTAAGCGACTACTGTTAGTCGTCCGCCACCTTAATGCCGCACCACTGCGGAAGTCCATACCTACGTATGGGCGGGGGTTTTACTTACGTAAAGCTGGGACCTGCGTCCCAGTTTCGTCTGACCGAGCGAGAGTAGTTCCTGCGAACTATGGCTTCTGGATTCGGTGCCGCCCAGTCGTACTGGGAATCCTTATCGGCGCGAGGCCCAAGTGGAGTCACTGATGACTACTTATTCAAGACACTTGTCTCAATCGGTATCTTTCGATGCCCCCATTATGTGGTTGTGTCGTCTGAAGACTACAACAAATCTGGTATCGAGACGGGTTCCTTACGGACCAGTCTCATCTCCGCTTCCGCACTCTTTCTTTCATTTGGCACTAGTATGAACTTCCCTAGTGAAGAGGTTACATCGGCTGATTCGGAAGATTTCGGCCCCTTGGCGACTTTCGCTGCTGACCTCGGCAATGCGGTGATGGCTGCCGCCGCATCCGCGGGTTGGTAGATTCGTCCTACCTTTTAGTGAAGTAACCTTAGATTTCGCTCCCCTAACTGTTTTTAGATTTGCAGGCCCTCTCGTCGTAGCGGGTTCTGCTATCCCTACCTCTGCTGCGATCCCTCGCTTGCGCGAGCTTGTGCACCTCTCCCGTGGTGCATTGCAAGCAATCGAGGCAGTCCATCGCTGTGCTGAGGAAGTCTTACTTTTCGGTAGGGTTACCTTAGCTACCTCTTTTACTTCGCTTTTCGGGTTGGATCGCTTCGTCATGTTGCCTGCCAACTCCGGAAACGCGCCTCTACCTGTCCTCGGGGATGGTCAGCAGGGAGCTTTAAGTGTAGTTCCCCCTTCCTGGAACGTAGCGGATGGGGTTAGGCGAAATCGCTGGGGTCCGCCGGATGTAGTCGTTGAGGGTGGTCCCGCACGGACAGTCCCTATCGCTGCCCCGGTAGTTCCTATTAACCCTGCCGCTATCCCAGTGCCTCCTGTAGCACAGGATCCCACACCTATCGCCGCTGTTCCGCCACCGCCGATGCTTGTAGCCTCCTCCGCACACGGCGCTGGCGGCGCAGAAAGGGCTCCCACGGCTGCTGCATCCTTACCGGTGCAGGACGTCGAGGTACTTAGACTTTCCGTCCCAGTACCTAGGTTGAATTTTTCTACCGACCCTCGAACTCGTGATTTAGGTCGTGCTACGGCGGTTAGTACGCGTGCATTCGTTAGGGATGTTAAGCAGTATCTCCAGCTGGTTCGAGGTGGTGATCGGGAGCCGGTTCGTTGCCTGTTCATCGCCAACGCTTTGGACGGTGCCGCCAAAGCCTGGTATGATCAGTGGTCAACGGCACGGATTTCGTTCACTTCGGACGAGCTGTTTACTGCGTTACTTGCCCGTTTTGCTCCTGAAGTCGTGCCCCGCGACGTGGAGGCTCGTTCCGTTCTTGCGAGTGGTACGTACCGTATGCGCCCTGGCGAGAACGTCTCTTCCTACCAGTCGCGTTTCGAGGCACTTATTACGCCTATTGCGGACTTCACAGAAGGAGAAAGAATTTTCTGGTTTCAACGCGGACTATCTGAAGAACTCATAGGCGAATGCGCTACCGACCTTTTAGGAATGCCGTTTTCCTCTTACAACCACCTTTACCGTTTTGCTTTGGGCGTGGAAATGCGCCACCATGCCCGAAAGCAAGTTCCTCGTTCTGCTCCCCGTGCTAATGCCCTCTTTTCGCAGGCCCCGGGGCTGGACCCGGTTGGCGCCCCTGCTGAGGCGCCGGCACCCGATCCTCGCGCTGCTGTCGCTGTCGGGGGTCCTGAGCGCAGAGAGGGTGGCACAGTTGCCGGCCCGGGTGCCGGTAAGCCGAGGGGGGGTCCCCGGGAACAGCGCCGGTGGCAGCAAAAAGGTCCTAGAAGTAATCAGGGTCCTTCCGAGGCCGGGCCTAGTCAGCCGATGGGACAGAAACGCAAACGTGACGACGACCAGTGGCTAGAGAAGTATTGCTGCACTAAGGCAGAGCTGGAGGAGCGCAGGAAGAGGAATAAGTGCATGCGTTGTGGGGATGGCCATTCGACGGGGGTTTGCCCGTTGTGGCCCAAGAAGAAGTAGGGGGTTGCCCAGGCCGCTGAGGAGGGGACTCCTCCTGGGTTAGAAGTAGAGACCGAGCTGCCTGCCATGCGGGCTTCCAGGGCACTGCTGCCCTCTGTGTTAGCGCAGGTTGAGCGAGCTATTGGACGAAAGCTGACGTTTGATGCTCGTTCTGCGAAGAGTGACGGGGATGCTTTGTGTAATCCGCTTGTGCCGCGTTCCCAGTCTCTCTCTGCTAACGACCTACGTGGGCATACGGTTCTCTTCCTCCCCTCTTCTATTTCAGAGTTGCAGGCGCAGCTGACTGCGTACCACCTCTGCAAACGTCAGCACTCGGAAACTGCAGCGTGCGTTATTACACCTACCCACACCGCAACCTGTGCTTCGGCCCTGCTGGCCGGGATGCAGCGCGTTCTGCAGTTTAGTCCCAGGACACCGCTGTTCAACGGGCTCGATCTGGAGGGTCGGCCTGTGCCGTTTCCCGGGTCAACATCTGCCTTTGACGTTTGGTATGATCCCCCGCGACCCGCTGTTGCTTTGCGTGACACTTCACCTCGTCTTTCGGCTTTTCTGCTCTCTCCTCAGTCTGCTGCTCTGCCAGGTGCAAGGATGCCTCTTATCCAAGTCCGCGTCGTCAGCGATACTCTACTCGCGCTCGCTGATTCTGGCGCCAGCGACGACTTTATCTCTCTCTCTGAGGTGAAGCGGCTTGGGTTGACGCCTAGTGCCTGTTCCTGGTCGCATGTCACGCTCGCGAATGGGGATAAGCAGGCTATCTTAGGTCGGGTTACATTGCGTCTTTCGGTGGGACCTTTGCGTTTGTCGGTGCATCCGTACGTGTTGCCTGAGTTGCCTGCTCCGGCCACGTACATCTTAGGGTCCTCTACGTTCTCGCGGTACGGGGGCGTCCTTAGTTTCGAGTCGTGCACCCTGCGGTTGCGCAAAGGGACTCTCGTTTATAAGGCGCCTTTTGTTACCGTGGAGCGCGATCCTTCCGAACAGGGTACCTCGCAGTCGGAACCGCAAGTTCATTACGCCGTAGCCGCGCTCTGCCAGCACACCACCCCTCAACCCATAGGTCGAAAAGCTGCAGTGCGACTTATTCGCAAGGGCGCGCAT
>NW_003307549.1:2357835-2373910 GCF_000143455.1 Volvox carteri f. nagariensis | reverse complement strand
TTCGACCCTGAGCTGCAATCCTGTTGAACGAGTTTTCCGACGTTTTCAGAAAATTCCAGGGATTCCTCCTGTTCGGCCAGTCGATCACACGATTCCTCTGACTCCTGGCGCAACTCCGGTGACTCGTCCGATGTACCGCCTGAGCCCTCTGGAACTCGACGAAGTCAAGCGCCAGGTTACTGACTTGCTGAAAAAGGGTATGATCCGCCCTAGCACTTCTCCCTATTCTGCGCCGATCCTGTTTGTCGGTAAGAAAGACGGTAGTCTACGCATGTGCATTGATTACCGGGGGTTGAACGCTACGACGGTTAAGAATCGTTACCCTCTCCCGCGCGTTGACGACCTGCTTGATAAGCTGCGCGGGTCAGCCTTCTTCAGCTCGATTGACCTCCAGCAAGGGTACAACCAGATTCGTATTTCCGAGTCCGATATTCCGAAAACCGCGTTCCGCACCCCGTTTGGTCACTTTGAGTACACGGTCATTAGTTTCGGCTTAACTAACGCTCCTGCTACTTTCCAAGCCGTTATGGACCGTCTTTTTCATCCTTTCATTGACAATTTTCTGATTGTTTATCTTGACGATCTTCTGGTCTTTTCTAAAACGCGCGAAGAGCACCTGCAGCACTTGCGTTCTGTCCTCCAGGTGTTGCGGCGTGAGAAACTATACGCGAAGCTCTCTAAGTGCCATTGGTCGCAACCCCAGGTGGAGTACCTTGGCCACATCGTCTCTGCCGACGGTGTTCGGATGGATCCCCGTAAAACTGCTGCTGTACGGGATTGGCCGGCGCCCACCTCTCTGCAGGAACTTCGTAAGTTCCTGGGGTTGACGAACTATTTTCGTAAGTTCATTGCGCGTTATTCCGTGATAGCTGCGCCGCTAACCAACCTGACTCGTAAGGGTGCGTTTTCGTCGCCATCCGCGTGGACAGCTGATTGCCAGCAGGCCTTCGATGCGTTAAAACGTGCGGTCGCCGACGACATTATCCTCCGTTTTCCCGATTACTCGTTGCCATTCCGTGTCGAGGTAGTGACTGACGCTTCTCTTTACGGATCCGGTGCTGTTCTGTTGCAGCAAGGCCGCCCCGTGGCTTTTACGAGTAGGAAGTTTTCGGGCGCTGAAACCCGTTACACCACCGGGGAACAGGAATTACTTGCCGTTTTACACGCTTTAAAAGAGTGGCGCTGCTACCTGGAAGGCAGGCCCTTTACGCTGAAAACTGACCATAAGCCCCTTACGTTTCTCCAAGGTGTGCCTTCGTTAAATCGTCGGCAGGCTAGATGGATGGAATATTTCGCGCGGTTTAACTTCGACTGGGAGTATCTGTCTGGCTCGTTGAATGTGGCTGACGCTCTTAGTCGGCATCCTTCGCTGCATTCCGCCATCCTGTCTGTTACAACTCGTCGCACCGCTTCCCTGGAGCGGTCGGTTTCGGCCTCCGATCTGTCTGCGCGTATTAAGGCTGCTATTGCTACGGACCCTTGGTTTACTGACGTTAATAACACGGGTCACCTCCTTTTGCAAGACGGTCTTTGGCTCCGCAGGGAAGGCTCTTATCGGCAAATCGTCGTCCCTAATGACGACTCCCTGCGTCGTGAGCTACTTTCCCGTTTCCACGACGGTCCGTTGGCGGGTCACCCTGGCTGCACACGGATGGTCGAAATTCTTCGGCGTTCTTTTTGGTGGCCACGGATGGCTAAGGATGCCGAGAATTACGTCCTCTCCTGTGATTCATGCCAGCGTAACAAGTCTATCTCTGGTAAGCCCCACGGATTGCTACAGCCTTTGCCTGTCCCTGCGGCCCCTTGGGAGAGTGTTTCCATGGACTTCGTTGTGGCGTTGCCTAAAACTGAGGGGGGGTATGACGCGGTGTTGGTCCTGGTCGACCGCCTGACGAAAATGGTTCACCTTGCACCCACCACGTCATCCTGCACCGCAGAGCACACTGCACGTTTATTTTTTGATAACGTTGTG
Source organism: Volvox carteri f. nagariensis (assembly GCF_000143455.1). Lineage (NCBI taxonomy): Eukaryota > Viridiplantae > Chlorophyta > Chlorophyceae > Chlamydomonadales > Volvocaceae > Volvox > Volvox carteri. The sequence continues at coordinate 2,371,938 of NW_003307549.1, read as the reverse complement.
CGTCTGCATGGTGTTCCCAAGTCTGTCGTTTCGGATCGTGGTGGCCAATTCACTAGTAAATTTTGGGACGCATTGGGGAAGTTGGTAGGTATGCGCATAAACCTTTCCACTGCCTACCACCCCCAGTCCGATGGCCAAACCGAGCGAACTAACCGGACTTTAGGTGATATGTTACGTAACTTCGCGGGTCGAACACCCTCTGTCTGGGATACCTGCTTGACGGCGGCCGAATTCGCGATTAATAATGCCGTTAGCCGCTCGACTGGTCAAAGCCCCTTTTTTCTAAATTACGGTTACAATCCTGTTCTGCCTGTTTTGCGCGAACTTGACGTAAACGTCCCCGCGGCTAAGACCTTTGCCAAGTCGTTTGTGTCCCGACTGACAGAGGCTAAGGCATGCCTTGACTCAGCCCAACAGCGCGCAGCGGACTACTACAACAAGTCCAAACGGGACGTCACCTTCACCAAGGGCCAACTGGTCATGCTAAGCACCAAGAACCTGCGTTCTCTGGCCGAAGGTTCCCGTAAGCTGTTGCCTCGCTGGGTTGGGCCTTACCCTGTTGTGCGCATGGTGGGTTCGGTTGCTGTACAACTTGAACTCCCTCCTGAAATGCGCGTCCACCCTACTTTTCACGTGTCCTTAGTACGTCCATATCGTGGGTCTGTGCCCATCCCTGAAGCGCCTGCGCCTCCTGCTGCTATAGAGGCCGCGCCTACTACTTGGTTGTCCGGTAGGCAAACCATGTATGCAGTGGAACGAATTTTGGACTATCGAACTCGACGCGTGGGTAAGGCTAGGCGCAAGCGCACGGTGCACGAATACTTAGTCAAATGGGCTGGGTATTCGTCCGAACACAACAGCTGGGAACCGGCGCGTAACTTCACCCCCGACCTCAAACCATTGCTCGATGCGGCTCGTCTTAGGGTGCAGTCCCAGGTGGTATCGCGTTAGTTAGTTTTACTAATCTTGTTTTGCATAGCGAGCCGTGTGCGACGGGGACGTCGCCTTTAGGGGGGGGGAATAGTTGTTGTATCCTGTAAAGGTTTCCCGCAACGGTTTGGGTGCCGAATCCTAACTGTCGGTGGTTAGCTCGTCCACTCCGATTTACCAAACTCCAATATTACTAACTAACTCCCGTCAATTCCGCGGTTGGTGATTACAGGTATTAACTAATACTGATATTAGTTTAATTGCGGCTACTGTTAGCTGCGGCGGCTAAGCGACTACTGTTAGTCGTCCGCCATCTAAATGCCGCACTGTTGCGGAAGTCCATGGGCGCCGGCGGATCAAACGACTACTGTTAGTCGTCCGCCATTCAAGTGCCGCACTGTTGCGGAAGTCCATAGGCGCCGGCGGGTAACACGACTACTGTTAGTCGTCCGCCATTCAAGTGCCGCACTGCTGCGGAAGTGTATGGGCGACGGCGGCTAAGCGACTACTGTTAGTCGTCCGCCACCTTAATGCCGCACCACTGCGGAAGTCCATACCTACGTATGGGCGGGGGTTTTACTTACGTAAAGCTGGGACCTGCGTCCCAGTTTCGTCTGACCGAGCGAGAGTAGTTCCTGCGAACTATGGCTTCTGGATTCGGTGCCGCCCAGTCGTACTGGGAATCCTTATCGGCGCGAGGCCCAAGTGGAGTCACTGATGACTACTTATTCAAGACACTTGTCTCAATCGGTATCTTTCGATGCCCCCATTATGTGGTTGTGTCGTCTGAAGACTACAACAGGCCACAAGGCGGGGGCGGCCGACCGACACCTCTCTCTTTCACCGTGAGGCGCTCTCCATCAGCGTCACGCCTACTGCTAGCTCTCCCAGCCGCGTGTTTAGGCGTCGACCTCCTCAGCGGTAGCAGCCGCTGGGAAGTCGGTTTGAGCGCCGCTGGCACACCCCTGTTTTCCCGTACGTGGAAGTGTCTGAAGCGCCGTAACAAGGCGGCGTTAGCTTTGTTCGTGCCGAGTGTGAGTTGCGTGTGCGGTCGGCCTGTAGGTCGCGGCAGACTGCGCCTCAGGCGCTTGACTGCGCTTTCGTGCGCCTTTTCCCTCGGTCATTGCCCTTGTTTTCATTCCCTGAGAGTGGGCGCGCTCCCTTGCAGTGTAAGGCCCAATCCCAGCCTGAGTGCCGTCCCGCCGTTTGCCCCTCGCTTCCCGGTTTTCGGAGCCAGCAACAGCAGCCGAGCCATACGCCAATTAAGGCTATAGTTCAGAACTGCTGTGTGGCGGTGTGTCCAAATGCACATACATCCTAGCTACACGCGCAGAACTAGCCACACACTCGCTTCTATGCATGCAGCACGGCAGTATGTACATTTAACTTCGGAAGCCCCACAGAAAGTAAGTTAATTCATGATAGACTTACTGCTAACAGTAGGGGTGTCGTCCACATAGTCGCCGTCCGTGCATTTTGGTGCATTGTATGTCGTTGGTTTCTGAAAGGTATGATATAGTCCGAGGAAATGGAGGACCTCGTGCAGGAGGGCCTGAGAGCCACTGTGGTATGTTTCGGGAGTTCCCCGCAAGAACTCGTCCCAGGATATGAAGACAATGGCCAATTGTGGACTTATGTCCGACCTGTATGTAAGTGTCAGATGCATGGACTGGGGTGTGAGCGTAACAGTGAGATAGGTAGGTATATATGACCCATGCACATATGATTTACCATGTATGATGTGTGAAACAGGGGGGTTTATCTTCGCCCGTGGCAGCAACCCTGCGAAACCCTGCCTTCCCCGGCATTTCGGGGCACCCTCATCCAGTCACCCTAGTCAACTTCTCAGTGGATCGCTCAAGTTCCGCACCCACCACCAGCATCCATCGGAATCTGCCGGGTCGACAGCGGCACAACTCCATTCCTGGTCGGCTCGCGGGTTAACTTTATACCAGGTCACCACCGTCCGTCAACTAGGGGCGCAATGCCTTCCACCATCGGAAGGACCTTAGACCCTAACGGGTATCGATCCCGGGATCTCCCGGGGGCAATGGTCGCGTCTTACCAGTGGTGCCAAACCCTTATATACATGATAAATCATAGACAGACAGAGAAACGCAATCATGCGACTGTAATGAATAGGGTGCAGCTTTTGCCCTAACCATGTTTAGATAACATGTAAACATGTTCAGTCAATTTAGTAACTCCGATGCACCTGGAAGTTCCAGGATCGAGATCTGTCAAGGTTGAATATCACTTCAATGGTGGAAGGTATGAGTGCCCTAAATCAAAAAACGGTGGAGACCTGCGAGCTGACCAGGAGTGGAGTTGAGCCGCCGTTTTTGAGAGATACAATTAGAAGTCGACTAGAGTGGCTGGACGAGGGTACCCCGAAATACCGGGGGAAGGCAGGTTTCGCCTGGTAGCGACTACGGGCACAGGCTGACGTAGCCGCAGCGTAAACGGCCCCGACAGTTCTTTTCAAAAGGGGGGAAATTTAATAGCTGTCTATAGTACGGTCTAGTCTGGTGGCCCCATGTGAGTATGAAGGTTTCGGGTTCGGTTCATTTAGACCCCCGATATTGTTCGGGAAGTCTAAACGTACCAACGCTGCTGAGGTGTAGAGATGAGGTCTAGTTGATGGCCTGAGTTTCGCATGCTGAGATGGTGGTGATGGCTGATCTGTCTCTACGGATGTCGAGTGACTGGATGAGGAGGGGTCTAGTTGGCAGGACCCAAACCGCCGTCGGTTGTACGGTATAATCAACGATGACCCCCCTGTCCCACACATCAAACTACTTCATAGATATCGTGTCGGACGACCAGGTCTACCATGACGATCATTTATTTGCTCGTATAATGTGACAAAGTTGTAGCTGTGATTGACTGGGAAGCAAGACCCTGCGCCTGAAAAACGTAATGACGGCTAGGAGGACGTGAGCTGCGATATGTCGTGAGGTAGACGGATCACCCACTTTCAATATATAAAGTCCATAGCCTCCCGGCTTTGACGGACCCCCCCGCACTCGTGCGGCACTTGTAACTTGTGACTATACTACGTATGGCACACATATCATCTGTAAGTACGCGCTAAGGCGCTTCACCAGCATCATGAGAGGCCTTTTCAGCGGCCAGCTACTACAGGCAGTCACGTATTCCTGGTATGCTTATCCTGGGTGCTAATCACGTGGGCTTCCTTGCCTATTGACATGGAGATATTATTAAACGACGGCAACCCTGAGAAAACTGGCCTTACCCTGGCAAGCCTGCAGATAGACCGACATAAGAAACTCCAGATGCCGTCGTATCTGATAGCACAAAGATGTTGACTGAGCGCGGAAAGTCAGAAAAGGCCCTGCATCCGGCAGCAACATGAAGGACAAGTCGGGTGTCGGCTTTCTCGAAGCCGGAAAAAGGGCGGGGGCCCCCTGCATCCGGCAGCAACATTGAGGAAGAGCGCTCTGATTTCAACGAATAACGCCAAGACTAATACCATGAATAATAGACAGTCCATGAGCATGCGCGATGATTAGGCAAGCAGATATGAGTGTGTGTGCATGTATAGTAGCCATCGCACGTTATGGCACATACACCATCAACGCATATACGTACAGGCTAAAGCACTGGATGCCGCTGGTGGGTGCTGAACCTGACCGATCCATTGAGAAGTCGGCTAGGGTGCACCCTAGTCACGTGACTGGATGAGGGTGCCCCGGAATACCGGGGAAGGCAGGGTTTTGCCGGGTCGTGGCCACGGGTGAAGATATGACACCCTGTCCCATACATCGCACATCACACAGTCTTACGCGGATATCTAGCACTTCGAGATCGTAGCGGCCGGATATTCATAGTAACATCAAACCATAATGACATGCGCCAATGTAAATTGCTTAAGCAAGCATAGAATGGTTTTATACGTCTGTAAATTCTAATCTGCTACTTTCTTATGTATATGTTATCATCTGCCGTCAGTAAAAACTTCCCTCACCTATAGGCGACGCCCTCGTAGGGTCCCTACCTAATATACGAGGGCGTCGCCTATGGGTGATCGAATTTTTTTACTGACGGCTGTAGGTCGTGCCCTGGTATATTCATTTACTATATACCTTAGTAAGGACGGTCCTGAGCGCAAGCAGTAGAGAATTCACATATTTCGCAGACGTTTCCTCTCGTTAGGTTACTAGTTACATGCCTCATACCTCATGGCGAAAGCGGATGATAATAAGCAGGCCCTCTGGCTTTTGCAATCAGGCATAGAAAGCCAGTCATTTCGATTTTGAAGCAGTAGGTATGGATATGCAGTTGAGTTGCACCGTACCTCCTGCGTAAACAGACCAAAGACAGGCAATACAGTTACACGATAACGATCACGCACTAGACATATGCGTAAGCTTGTTCCTAACCTTAGAAGGAAAATCCTTCTCATATCATTTCTACTTAGAAGTAAATTAGAATATGAGAATGAGAATTACTTTGCTATCCTTTCACCCAGCGCGAAGAATTAACTGAAAATTTGTGGGCATGGCGGCTCATGGTTATCCAGGCGTTTCCAATTTTTTTTAGGCCGAAAGTCGATGGCGGGGGTCGTAACCCAGAAGGGTGTACCTCTTGGCCTTATATACCCCCCTTAGAATGCAAAGCTAACCTTGCCAAGTGTTGTTATTTCCAGCCAGTTGCATGGGGCAATGCAGTCACTGTCTGGGAACCCCACCCTGCCTCACGGAACCGAAAGGCCTGTATGAACGTGCCGTCACTATAGTGGAAGGCACGCAGTCCCACCAACCATTCCATTCATGTACTCAGGGGTACGCAACGGCCCCCAGGCCCGAACGGAGGGCGCCAGACGGATACAGACACCAGTACGCTATATTCAAACCCAACAATCTGCGTCAGGAACCTCAATAGAACGAGAGTCCCAAGTACTCAGGGGTACGCAACGGCCCCAGGCTCGGCTTCACAGTCTCAGTCCTCTCCGAGCAGGTCCATCACAATCTCTTTGAGATCATTAGCGTAGGCAGGGGCGTCTAAATTCTTGTCACCAGACTTGTAAACTTCAATGTTGTCGGGCTGATGGTCAGGTTGCTTTGTGTCAGGCTTGTCCGCTTGATCTGCCATAGCTGACCCAGAGTAACATCTATAGGTAAGGTACTAATGTGCAAGTATTATAATGCACAAGCCTCTGTTTTTGGCGATTCTAATGCAGGATCCAGGCTGTCGTACAGCTTTCTCATTCTAATCCCAGAAGCAGGCCCTTCTCATTTCTAGGGTGATTTCTCATTAGAATTATTCTACGTTAGAATTCTATTTCTAATGGTCGGCGCAACCCTACATATGCGTGTGGTTATTAGTTGTTTGGCCTGCTGGGTCGATGTCAATTAGAAACTGTATAAAGATATATTTTATATCAAATATTATATGAAGATTTTGTATTATGTATGTAGCATCCATGTGTTTACACCCCTGTGTAGCACCTCCGGTGCCCACTTTGACTTATGTATATGTATTATGATCAGGATAGGTGCTTCTATATGTCAGGGACATTCACGCAAACAGGCAGGGATAGCAAACTGTCAAACCTTGATAAAGAAGGAGATCTCAGCTGGCTTGCCCATGTAGTTTGCAACCTGGACAAGGCGCGCTGCATAAGTAGGGGAAAGCTCGTAATTGGCTGGGCCAATACCCCTGCCACCAGCATCAACGTACTGCATTATATGGAACACTATCGGAATAAGTAATCTTGGGTTGGCTGAGGGCGGTTTGATGCTGAAGTTGCCTGGCGGCATTGAGTAAATGAATGTAGACGGCACGGCAGTACTTGTTAGCTGACGGCGACGGTAGGCTTTTGCAATACTTTCAATACCGCTGTCATCGTTTCCCTTGGGATCATCACTGCCTGATGTATGGCTTCCCAGCCGGCCACGGAATGCGACACCAGAATAAGAACCAGAGTGGGTTAGGGCACGGAAAGTGGTGCCTCGCCGCAGATGCACTTTCACTCGCTGATGTGTTATGCCAGCAGCATCCACGTCCTCATCAAGGATGGCACGACGTTGTTGGATGCTGTCGCCAAAAGTGCTGGCGAGGTTATCATCCGTTGCTGCTGTAGCTGCAGCAGGTTGGATTCCCACTGCAGATTGTGCCAGCGGCATACCCAAGACAGCACCTACACGCTGTAGTTGAGCAAGGTCAGCATGGAGCTGCATCAAGACTGAGGATATGTTTGGCACCAACGCAGCAAACTCGGTTATACTCAGGCCGCAGGGCCCTGATATGGTCGCGGCGGCGTCGGCCAGCTGGTCGCCCCCACTACCCCTCAGCAGCAGCGCATCGCTAACTGCTGCAGTGAAGTCAGCTTCAGAGAGAGCAGTTAGGTCGGGCCAGGCGGCTGTGGCCTGTGGCTGTCCTGGCACCTCTTGCAGCAGCAGCGGGATGTTGTCGCGGACCCAATCGAAGATGTTGATCAAAGCCTTGAACATGCGATAGTGGCAGGCCTGCAAAGGTGTAAATGTAAAGGCACGCACCACTCCATTCATCATGATCATCATCTAGCAGGCATAATGCACAGCGCCGACTTGTGCGGTCAATTTGCGGGCAGGGTCACAGGGAGCACGCATAAGATCTAGCTATATATTTCGCTGAACGACCTGGTGTAGTAGCTGATACACAGTACGGCACACCTAACGTCTACAAATACGTACTAAGCGCTCCACCGGCATCTCAAGAGGCCCTTTCAGCGGCCAGCTACTACAATGGGTATCGAGACCTCGTTCATGTTTACAATCCTGAAGCCATCACTTCGACCCCGATCATCCGCACATGTTGGAAATCGGGTTAGACGACTAATTGCACGAGTACCGTGGACAAAATGTAGCTGCGATTGACTGGAATGTCGCTGTGACTGAAAAATCTAAAGTCGTCTGGCCGCATCTGAGGGCGTGAATTGACGTGACGTGGATTGACCACCCACTGCCCGAGGGTAGACGAAGGTAGGCACAGGCACGTATGTGGCCGTTGAGACAGATCCCTTCAAAGGGGCAGGAATGTAGTAGCTGATACACAGTACGGCACACATAACGTCTACAAATACGCGCTTAGCGCTCCACCGGTGTCTCGAGAAGCCTTTTCAGCGGCCAGCTACTGCACCTGGTGGTGATTTCCAACCAGCTGATCGGTGTCACTTCCTACTACTTACTAGGCTAGGACCGTTCCGCTTGCTGTTAGTATACTCATGCACGCACCTGCAATTCCAACACGCCATAAAGGCTCCTTGACAAGTAGAACAGCTGCTCCACCAGCTTCGAGTTCCAGACCCCGGCCTTTGAGGCGTACGCCCGCAAGACATCGGGGCTCAGGTACATCAGAAGTGCGCTGGATGAGCCTGCACGGGATTTATTTTACAAAGATCCAGAGCAAAGCTTATTTCTAGCGCGAGATGATAACAAATAGCAAAAATCAAATTTCTTGTGGGAACACCTCCATATCTCAGGAAGCACCAGTGATATTTATTCCTACGTAAGGGATGTGCGTGCATGCATTCCCATCTTCTCATCACCCCTTCTCAGCTGCCTCATCCATGTCTCTCATATCGCTAAATAAATTTGCTTGAAGGCAGCGTACACTTCTAAGGAGGCTCCGGAAGAAGGGATTTTGATGATGAGATCAATTAAAAGTGAACATCCTGTCTGGAATTGCCTGTGGATGGACTGCTTCCTCCATTCACTATTTGCATCACAGCCAAGTGTTAATAAAGGAATATTTGGCCGTGGTGTTTCCTGCAGCTTTACTGAGGCCGTAGTGGGCTTCCTCGTGGAGGCCCCATGCAGTGGTTTCTCACGATAGATTCTGGTGGAGCGCCTTAGCGTGTGTTTATCGGCGATATGTGTGCCGTATCGCTATTACACATGGTGAGTCAGCAGGGATGACATCGAGGCGCCTGACATTGCAGTTACGTAATCTTATTGTGTTTATGTTGACTCTTTCGAAACAGCTGAAAGGGCTGACACTGCACAGAGACTTGGCCAGTATTATGTATCGCGACTTGTTAAGCACGCACTGCTGCCATGCATGACACACGTTGCGAATACATGGACGCACTAAAGCGCAGCATATCGACAGGCATTTTCAGCAGCCAGCTACTGCAGAGCGAAGCAACCTGGCGATGCTGAGAACGCTGAGGCGGCGGTTGCAACATATTTATGATGTGTGGGACAGGGGGGCACATCTTCACCCGTGGCCGCTACCCTGCGAAAACCTGCCTTCCCCGGTATTTCGGGACACCTTCATCCAGTCACCCGAGCCAACCTCTCAGTGGATCGCTCAGGTTCAGCACCCACCACCGGCATCCATATTTATGTTGTTACAGGGTGGTTAACTTCGCCAGCGGCCCCCTTTCCCGGGGCAGTCCCTGCTCTCCCCTGCTAGAGGGGCACCCTAATCCGTCACCCCATCCGACTTCAGAATGTATTCGTTGAGTTCGGCAACTCACCACCAGCATCCAACCAAATCTAGCGGATCAACGGCGCATCAACTTAGTTCCTGGTCAGCTCGCAAGTTGATATTATCACGTCCTACACCGTCCATAAGATGGGGGGCCACCTCCCATTTCATCACTCCTCAAACACCCGAGGAGCCGGCAGGCGGATTTGAACCCGGGTCGACTGGGTCAACTGGGAGCAGAAGTCAGGCCTTAACCTCTGCCAGCCGCCTGCCTTTATGTATGCATGCATACACGCATCTCCAGGGTTGGCTGAGTTGTCTCACTGCTTAGCTGTTTAGGAGATAAACTCGGGTTAGCCATTATCAGCCTGGAACTACTCCTAAGGATCCCGAACAGTCAGGGCGCGTGCTTGAGAGCTGTAGCGCACTCTAATGAGATGTCGCCAGCAGCCGCGCATACAGACATCAGGAAGCATTCCCCGTGCATGCATGCATGCATGCGTGCATATAGACCACTCAGATGGGAGGCTGGCAACTACATGTATGGCTGTTGGGGGAAAGCTACCTAGGCTCCGCAACGAGCAGCAGCACGTGTATGTATGTATCTATCTGCCAAACCTGAAAGATCTGGCTAAGCTCTGGCTCTGCCTGGTGGCTGCCCGCTTCAGTAAATCTCCAGCAGGTGCATTTTGGGCGGGGCCCCAGCGCGAAGCGCCCAGGGGGGGGCCCTGTAGGATTGCCCATGTCCGTGTGGCCGCGTGGCCGTGTGTGTGTAACGGACCAAACATAAGATCTCGCCCGGCTGAAACGCGTTATTGATAATATACTGCATTCTCTATTGCAAGGTATCTCGCCTGTAGCCAACAAAAATCGTATGAGCACAAACAAGTTTGGCTGCCTCCATTAACTGAGGCCAAAGTCACATCAGCGCCCCTGGGGCTAAGTTTAATCTCAAAAGGTGCCGCGTATCTCATAATGGAATTCTGAGATGGCGGCGTATGAGAACTCGAATACCCAGCTTCCGTTACCATTTGCCCGCACGGGCATTCCGACTTTCCAACAGCAGGCCGACAAATTTGCTTTCATTACTCTATGAAGTACGAAAGCTGCTCGTTTGTACAATTACTTTGGCCAATGATCGGGGCCTCCAAAGACTTGCAGTGTGCCGCGATTAAGCTCGCAGCTGTGGGGCGGATTCTGAAGCCGCTGGCACTTCGGGGATAAACATCACAGACAGCACCGGAAAGTACTGAGGGCTTTGGGGAAGTGTGTTGAGCTAGGCTTTTAGGGGGGCGCCAAGGGCGCGTGACTCTTAGCCGTGTCTGCTAGGTTCCAGGGAGACACCGTCTCTTCAACAGGTTATCAGCCCCGGCTTCCTGCCTCCCGCACTCTGACCTCCCATACCTCCCACAACATCAGCACTGCTGCAACAAGCACAGCTCCCACCCACCCACCCACCCACCCACCACGTAAACACTACCCATCAATTGTCACATGTGCCATCCTAGCTACCGGCCTGTACGGATGCAGGGGGCCCCGCTCTTTTTCCGGCTTCGAGGAAGCCGACACAGCTTGTTCATTTAGCAGTCACTATGATATACGATACACCTGACTGCCTTATCCACGAAGTACGTGGAACAATAGCATGATTGATGCTAACCGTCCACAGGATGAACATCATGATCAACATTAGTGAACCCACCAGGAGATTCTGCCAGGGGCTTTGCTGCACAGAACAGGGGGTAGGCAATGTACGATACAATTGTAGCCTGATTGTACAGTTGATGTACTTCCTTGCTGCTAGCGGTCTTAGTGTTTCGGATTACCAGGAAGGGCTCCATTGCTGCCGTCCGAGCCTCTGTGGTGGCGTGTTAAACGGAAGAAGTTCAAGGCAATGGGGGAATGGGGGATACGGCAATGGGGTAAGAGACTAGCGCGGGTGGAAATAAGTATGGGAGCTTCAGGCGATAGGTAGGATAGGCGGGAGCAAAACACTTGCGGGAGCTCGACAGGGTAGTCCCGCTCCTGCTCAATTGTTTTTGAGAGTAACTATCAAGTAACGGCCATGCAAGTTCCTTGATGCCTTTGCGCGATTACAGACACTGCTATTAGCATTTGGAGCTTCAAAGGTATTGTATTGTATTGCTAAATCCGCAGCGATATACTTAAAATGAAGGTTGGCTGAGTGCGTGTCCGTCATATTTGACATCAGCAGCGCGTTATTATTCGAGCAACAGGGACTGGGAACAAACTTGCTTGTGCTCTTCAACCCAGCGACAGCACCCTTTCTTTTTTCGACGTTCCGATAGTATAATCGTCTCGATTTTCTCTCGTATTGGCGTGACAAGCACTGAAGGTCGAGTGAAACGATGTCGGCGAGGCGCACTCGCGCTACTTACGTATAGGACTGTAAGCAAGTCAGATGCAGTATGCGACGCGCACATCCGATTATAACCATAAGCCATTACCGTTCCCTCAAAACGTTGATATCAGCTGTAGATGTTTTATTCATTACCTTTTGAGGCCCCTCCGTTGTTGTCGCCTACAACATTCCGAAGCCGGCGGGTGGCGTGCTGCTCCATGCAACCGACAGCAGGCAGAATCGCTGCTAGCAAAAACAGAATTCCGTGTGCAAGCTGACGTTTTCGAACGACGGCGCCGGACTTCAGAATTTCCATTCTGCTCAGCACCAGCAGTGGGCTGAACCCAACTGTGAGCAGCTGGTTAAACTCCAAGTCAATTTTCTATGCAACGGAGGCAAACATACAGTGCTAAATGAAAGAGGCCTGAAAATTGTTTCCGGAGGGCCACGTAATATGCCGGTGCGGAAACAACTGTATGGTTTCCCTAACGTCTTTCATATTATCGGTTGAGGTCCATTTATTAATGCGACAGAAGCTACAGGTAAGTGATACGACATCAACGCTTAATTGAACTTCTTACGCCTGCCGGCTGCTTATGGCTGCAGCCATAAGCCCCTTGCACGGACTAGGTTAGCACCTATCAGTTCACCGTCGGGGCTAAGGATGGCCCGAGGCAGTGTGGTTGTTACAGTGGGCTCAGACTCACAAAGAATAGAGCTAGCGGGCCAGCTGACCGTGCACAAATCAGGCAACGCAAGTCAGCAAGACAGCCAAAAGCAAATCCAAAGGGAAGGCTTAGAACCCGCAACCACTGGGAAATCTGCCATTAGACTCCCCAAGTGGCGAATGTCTCGGAACCACCAGAAGGACCATCAGCAAATACTGATACGAACTTGCATGTCGTTACTAGATGAGGCCTGAGCGAGCTCGTGCGTATGACAAGCTACATTGCATTGCTCTGACTGACGACATTTAGACCGCAAGCCACTTCAGACATATTTGCGTTTGCAATCGGCAGACACGGAAGCCACAAATGTGCAGTGATTACTCCCTACAGGCGTGAATCACGTATGTATTCCCGTAAAAAGGTGAACGAGATTTTGCGCGTTCCTTGCGAGTTGCGAGTTGCGACTCTAGCCGTACTTAAGAGTGCACTTCGCCTCGCACCCGCAATTTGTTTTGCAACCAGCCATAATAATACAATAGCAGCTGCTGCTGCAAAAGGCTGGCTAAATAATTAAAGGTATGTCATTACGCCGTTTCGTGGAATATATGCTGGAACAGTCGATTTCTTCTACTCATGTCGTCGCCATACTAACTGGTGGCACTATTGCCTTGTAGATTATTGAGGCTAGCGCCTTGCTTGCTTGCAGGACAAAGCAACGGAAAGATCGGTATTGCCCTTTCCAAAATCTGTCGATCTATCCACCGTCCACATTGCAAACACCGACGATGCGATACAAAGATGCCGCCCATCATGCAAGGATGCAGCCAGGGTCAACCCCTGCCAGGCCAGAGACCAACTGCTGCACGCACCGGCCCCCACTTCGCATCTAACTGCATTGCATCCCTTCGAAACAAGCAAAGGTGTCTACTGCATGTAATAAAGAAACAAGCACCTAACCTTAAGGCTGACCGGCCACATGTGAATTTAGTAACGATAGTGAGGATACAAGCTTCTGACATAGGAGGATAGAAGAAAGGGCCATAGATAATGTAGTACGCAGCATTTCCCTTAGTATAATTCAACGATTATTATTATTAATAACTGTTACATAACTTCGTTGATGATTCTAACATAAGTTTCGTACATGTCACGGAACATCGTACATGTACATGTCACAAAGACTACTAATGTTCGTAGAGAACCTAACGGGCTGGGGCCCCGCGGGGCCCGGCCGGGCCCCATCGACATTGCTTAAACGTCATCGCGTGATCCGTACTCACTACTAACTTATTGTGGGGAAGGCCATTGCGTCTGCGACCACACTCCCGCGGTACCCAAACCCTTCAAAGACAATTCCGATCAGCCATTTGGCTGTTAGTGGGAGGGCGGGTGGGCCGCTCGCACGGCAATCGAGTAGAGAGTACGAAAATAACCTAATGCAGTCATCGACAGCAGAAAACGTAAGCCTCCAGCCTCATGCCGACTCTCTTACCTACCATTCATATTCTCTACCTCGTTCCCAAGACTCCGCCGCGTTGCCTCTAGTTCGGCTCGTGCCACAGGTAACTTCGCTCGTCGCTACTTTGCCATTCACCTTCGCCTCCACCCAGCCTCTGCTTCTCCACAGAAGCGGCGACCTCCTTCGCCGTTGTTACGCCTCGTCTATGCGAATCCTCCTCATCCGACTGTGTCTTCTGCCTACCCGGT
>NW_003307549.1:2350480-2351287 GCF_000143455.1 Volvox carteri f. nagariensis | reverse complement strand
AGAAGAAAACGGGTGTTTATGAGAAAGAACAGCGTCAATTTGACTCTGAAACACAATTGCCTGTTACCGCCGAGAAAGTTGGGTAGTTAGGTGCTCATGCCGGGAGCGAAACATCTCAAAAATTGCCTTTGCAAGACCACGCTGATCATCCACTTGCATGATATCACGGATGTTCGCATTGACGGCCACACCGAGGTCCCAGAGCTTCTGACGCGCAGACATAATCGCCGGACATTCTACCAAGAAGTGTTTCTCATCCTCAATAGCACCATTACTACGACACACAGCGCACACGCGGTGCTCCCTAGCCCTGTTGCTCTCACTGTTAACCGCCAGGTCGGAGACACACAAACGAAAAAGGATTAGGGCACGATGATGCGCCGGGGGGATATAACCCGCGTACGGCTTCGGTGGCCCCATCCAGTGCTTATGGCGGCCCATCTTCACGCCGGGCTTCCTACCGTCCGTAACGAAAACTCTAGGGTCCACAGCTAGCCTATCATTTGCCCAATCGTCGTTGACACGTGTCCTAAGGGTGTCCATCAGCGCTTCGACATCAAGCTTGCAAGCCGAGTAACGTCTAACGCTCATATCAATGCCTCCCCCGACTGCCTCCTCACCCCAGTCATGCTCTAAGTGGTTAAGGATACGAATGACTTTGGATCCCCAACCATCAAACTGCAAATTCGTTACTAACGCCAAACGAATTTCCTGACGAAAGGCGCTGTGGTATACGCTACTAGTGTCCTCCACCAAACTATTCCAGAAGCGAAATACGGATTCAGCCCAGTGCAGCTGTAGCGGCAT
>NW_003307549.1:2347403-2350430 GCF_000143455.1 Volvox carteri f. nagariensis | reverse complement strand
TTGCGGGCTTTTGGCTGCTTTCAGGACAGGGACCCGTTGGGATAACAGACCCCGCTGCGCCATCTCAAAGCAACTACCCCTCTGCCGCGGCGCCATCCACCGGAAACGGACCCAACCTCACGAGCACTAATACTCTGAGTCGGCCACTCGCGGTCTACAGATTCGTGTTCTTCATAAGCTAAGCCTGACCCGTAGCTTCTAATCCAGCCTGGTCAAACAACAGCGGCGGCGCATCCCTTTCCCGCTATTTTAAAACTGGGTCCGGTCTCTCCCATGCCTTTGATATAACAGAACTTGCGGCGGCTGGCTGTGCCTACAGTCTGACCGCGCGGAGCAATAGCTGGCGTCTGTTACTCACCGCATCGGCCCCCTCCGGGTAACTAGGTGCTCCGCCATTCTGGTGTCCTCCTTCGTCCCGCTGTTGGAGGATGTCCTCCAAGCCTTCTTGGCCTCCGCCGCGCGATTGCTCGCGCTCTGCCATCACTTCGCTGTTACTGGAGACCGATATGCCAGCGACGTCAAATCGCCTTATCTACTTTACTATTGAGCTGGGTCCCGAATACAAAGTAAATCACTATTTAAACAATTCAAAATCCCCAACAGACGACGTTCTGACTTGCGCTTGCTTGCACGGTTGACTGGCGAACTAGCGTTGTCTGGATTCAGCGCTTTGTTCCCAGCTAATCTTTGTAACGCACTACCGTATCAGTCACTGTCCTCTGGCCAATTCCGGTCTGCTCCTCCCGCGCCGCACTTGCCGTACTACACTACAGGACGAGCACTTAATCAACATGCAGTATCCTAGTACGGCAGGTCCGTAATAGAGATTCGTCCGGCAGGTAGGCCGAGATATAAGCTACCCGCCCGGCCGGGCGGAGTGCTCTGGCCAGTCACTTCAGTGTTACGACTACTTGGTGATTGGAGTTCAAGACTCTGTTGCCGCCGTCTTCATTACTTCGTACTTGGTCTGTGTCTAGTGCCTGCCGCCGGGTTGGACTCCTTTCCACTCCTTTCCACAAAGACCATCAGCTCTACGCTTCCGCGAGGTCAGTCATGGATTCAGGTGAGCGACTGCTAGAAGTAAAGTCCTAACCATATCCATAACCGTTTATTTAGGTTGCCGTCGACGTCAGCTCGGCAGTTCTCCTCACCCAAATGGTGAGGAGCAGGAGGCGGAGGAGGCGGAGGAGGCGGCGGCGGTGGCGGAGGAGGCGGCGGCGGTGGCTGCAGCTGCTGCTGTGGCTGCTGCTGCAATGGCTGGACGACAAGGCCATCTTGATCGGCCGACAGTTCTTGGCTTCATAGTTTTCCATGAGGTTTCACTGATGATTTCTTGCCTGTCCTCCTTGTGCGAAGCCCCTTCTTGTTGTTGTTGTTGTTGTTGTTGTTGTTGTTACAAGGTCGTGGGTGCGTTCCCCCTACCTGCAAACCACCCTAATACGAGCTAGAGGGTAGGACAAACTGTCGGGCAGAGCAATTCTTTTGACTGCCCCGGTCGCACAATTCCCGTGCTTCCCTAATTCGACACCCTGAACACGCTGATTCTGACTGTCCGAATGTCCCTGCCAGGCCAATTCGACACCCTGTCAGCCTAATTCTGACTGTCGGAATGTCCCGCCAGGCTAATTCGGCACCCGGACAGGCCAATTCTGACTGTCGGAATGTCCCTGCCAGGCCAATTCATATCCCTGTCAGGCCAATTCAAGGGCCTGTCCCGGCAATTCAACTTGTCCCAGGTGTCAATTTAAACCCTTCTACCGAGCAATCTAGACCAATTGCAGGGTCTGCCCCCAAACTCTCAGGCACGCATTCAGAATCGCGGGAGTTGAAGGAACTTTACAAAACAAGGGGAGCACTTACAAATATCTCTCGTGTGTTTGTTGGTTTCAAATCCGTACATGCTTGTACTCCGTACTGCCGTACTCCGTACTCATTCACCCATACATTCATTGTGTGTGTATGTGTGAAAAGTTACCATCACCCGAACCGACCAGAACCAAAGGTGTGTCTGCATGGCAAGTCGCTCACAATTTTAACACCCGGTCTATTCATTCATTCCTTCGTTCAGACAAGCAGACATATCCACACGCCTCGTCTTGAACTGTGCTTCAGTCCTGCTAAGGGCCCCCGGCACTCGACCAGACTACATGTGTTCAAAAAGATACCACCACCCGAACCGAACCAAACCAGGGGCATGTTAACCACACCTTTCATTCGTCCATTCATTCATACATCCAATCATTCACGCAGACAAAGAAATGTAAGCACACGCGCCTGCCCTGCAGTAGTGTGGCCCGGCACAATGTAGCTGTAGTAGCTGGTACACAGTAAGCACAGTAAGCTGGTACACGCATAGCACGACCACCAGCATCTCGAGAGGCCTTTTCAGCGGCCAGCTACTAAATAATGCATGAATGTCACATAGAGGAAGGTAGCATAATACGAGCCGTCAACGATAGGACCATCACCGCCAACCGGACTGCGTGAACCTGTCTCCAGTGCGTCACGCAGCACACTGACTGCCTTGACGCTTCCAGTTGAGGGATCCATGTCGAGGTCGGCCAACCTGTCTGTCAGTGAATGGCGGTAAGTCAGCCACAAACCAGTCTGTACCTAATTCCAGGTTGGATAGAGCCTACTTGAGAGTGGCGCGCTGGTTCTGTTTGTCCTTGTAGTTGAGATCCTGGGACGAGATGTTGACATGGGGCATGCGCTTGCTCAGCGCGCGCAGTGCAGGGAAGCTGATGAGGTATGGCCCGATCATCATCATCTTCCGGGGGTTGATGAGCTGGCGCCTGCAGCACGTGTTACAGTGTCGACATTGCTGATCCTATTTGGTACCAGTCATTCGCCCGTGAACGCATGGCCATGCTCCTGGCTTTTAATGTACCCTACTGCAGGCCCGCGTACCTTAGGCGCCAGCCAATGTGCATTTGGTCAATAGTCAGCACGACGGGTTGGAGCACGGACACCCACGTCACTGCAAGGGGCAATGTAAAAAGCTAACTCCTCCGGCTGGCGTTGTTG